>NC_064428.1:10976654-11076654 GCF_023375975.1 Astyanax mexicanus | reverse complement strand
GGCTGTGAGTCTGGGTTGGGGACTCTGAACTGGGACAGTAAACAGGAAAATAAAGAAGTAGTGCACTGAACCTTATTTTGGACCATCTGGAAATTCCAGTCTGGCTGTTCAGGCTGAGCTGCATTGCTGTGTATTTAATATGTATAGGATTTTAGTATTTCTGTGCCTGCCATACATCTGGGAGTGCAAATGCACCAGACAGTTCTGGATGAGGGTCCAGCCTTTTCCAGTCACTGGCCACAATCAGATAAGAGAAAAGCCACTGCAAGTATCCGGCCCAGTATAGAGAGTATAGGTTGGTATGTACTACAATTTGCTAACTTATTCACCTTATCCTAGTTGAGATTTTTTTAAAATACTATTTTATGCACATTTTCAAAAATCACAAGAAACAACTTTTGTTAAATAAATCCTATTGTGCGGACTCAGGGTATTTTTACACCTGCAGGACTGGATTGGTATAAATACCCTAAATGTACACTGGTTCAGACCAAAACAGCCACACCAAGACCCACAAGAAACAAAAGGTCTTGATCCGGTTTTAAATGAACTCTGGAGTGATTTGTTTGTGTTTAGAATTTCTGTAATTTGACATTGATCTGACCCAACTATCAGCTGTTCTCTGCAGGTTTGATGGTTTTGCATTTTTTTTGAGGTCTTTATGGCTGTTCAGGTGCAGTTTAACCTGATTTAATACCCATATTAGTTACAGTTACAGCTAATAGCTAATGCATCCCTGTCACGCCATAGTAAATTACATTGAAATAAGGGCTGTCAATATTAATGCATTAACACATGCAAATAATCTGGAAACTTTAACACACTTTTTTTTTTTTATTTGCACAAATTAATTACTTGACGCATGTTTATTTTCTCCATTAAAATTCTTAGTTAAACTCAGTAAAACTAAGCCACTACAATGTTCTAATTTAAAAAGTATTAAATCTACCCTGATTATATATAATATATAGTATTATAAAACAGTAAAAAAAGGATCTAGTCTGCCATCTGTTAACCACACTACACTATTATTTACTGTCCCCTTCCTAAAAACGCAGTTAAAAAAAAAATAATCACGATTTTATCCACGATTTAGTCACAGAACATTGTTGTGATTAATACAATTATTTTATAAGGGCCCCAATAATACAAAACTAAGTTTTTCCAACACTGATTATTTTATTCACATTTAAATACCCATTATTAAAAGCTTAGTCTTAAGGAAGAAAAATATTTCCATTGTGATTATTTTGGTAACATTTTTAATCTATTAATCTATTTATTTCCATTGTGATTAATTTGACTACATTTTTTAATCTATTAAAATACTGCATAATCCAGAACACATGGCCTTCTTCCTGTATTTACTTTCTTAACCCCCTCCCAGACAGGTCTGACCAATATGTGATGCATTTTAGTGCACTTGGGTTTTTCCATGTCTGAAAACAAACCAAACAAAAGGAAAACCCAAACCAAAGGAAAAAGCCATCAATGTTACAAACTTGAAGAGCAAGCCAACATTAAGTGTGAAAAAGCCCTCAGTTTCAGACCATTTTAATAGGATGCTAGAAGACGATGTGCTCCTCAAACTCTTAAATCTCTGGGTTTGGCTTTTATTTATCAGCTAATAGATTTTCTTAAGTTTATTGGTTAGAGTGTGCCTCCAGAAACATCACCCTGAACCCGCCCCCACACCCCTCCTTCACCCACGCATTAAACCCTGCATCAAACGGCCCAGCGCTGATTGATCCAGAGCCATCAGAGCGCTTGTTTTATTGCTAATTACTCAGCCTTCCCCCTTCAGGCGCTAACACGAGATTAGCACGCTAAAACACAGGAGGAGCCGGGGCACTCGGAGAGGTTTATCTGCCTTCAGCTCGTAAAAGTGTGCAGCGGCCTGGGTGCATTACTTAATTGCTGTTATGTTATAGTCGCTACATAGCTAGCATGTCGTTATCAGCGGCAAAATGTGCGTCGCCCGCCGAGTCCTCGTACACGTCTGAGATAGCATCTTCAATCCGTTAACTTTTGCTTAACCGCTTGATAGAGAGCATTTAAGTTACTTATTTAAATGCTTCCTTATAAAGAAGGTGCTGAAGTGAATTCAACCTGATTGTAGGTTCTATACCAATGCCAGAGTTACATTAGACTAATAAAAAATCCACTAGAGGGCGCTGTGTTATTTACTAGTATGTTTTTTTATCTCTTGTCCATAAATCAATTCACATATCGTACATATTAAGCCCTATCCAAAGGGCATTAGTTTCTCAGGGGGCTCTGGGGTCCTCTGTGATTTTATTCTCGTCCAGAACAGCCATGTTTGTGTTTTTCTCAGACGTCCTCTGAGAAAATTACAGGCTGAATTATCTACTGTTTTTCTCTGACTGTGGTCCTCTGGTAATTTTAGTCCCGTTCGGATGCACATCTTTGAGTTTCGTCACCTCGCGTTTAATAAAATAGCAATTTGACAACTGCCGCGCACTGTATACACTTTGGCCATGCGTTTCCACGGAGATCTACGTTAAAAACACAACAGCGAGTGGAAATGGAGAAGCTACTGAACGCAATGTCATGTGACCGAGAAAACCAAAAAAACTCACTGGTCCTCCAGTTTTTTCAATTGTATGCTGGATGCAGGAGTTTTATCACTAAGTAGAAGTGTGAAATATTTTTCACAGATGTCCCACTGAGAAACTAATCTTGTCCGTATAGGGCTAAATAGTGACAATACAATGTTAGTAAATATTCCATAAACTGGTTAACCTACAACCCTTACACTGTAAACCCAATACATTTATAAACTAACTACATATATTAGATATTTTCTTCCATTTTTCTCCCAATTGAGCTAGGCCTATCATACCACCCTTTCAGCTGCTACACTTGCTGTACATCCCCCATCACTAGTGATGCCACAACAGAGGTTAAAAAAGACTAGCACACGCCTCCTCTGATACATGTGAAGTCAGACTCCGCCTCTTTTTTTTACGAACTGAGTAGCATCACAGCGCTAATGTTCGAAGGAAAGTGCAGCGACTCGGTTCTGATACATCAGCTCACAGACGCAGCCTTGTGCTGATCCACATCACCCTAGGAGTGATGAGAGGAAAGAGTGCCATCTACTGTACCCACCCAGAGAGAGCAAGGACAATTGTTCTCTCGGACTCTGGCAAGGTGCATGACCAGGATTCAAACAAGCGATTTCCTGATCATAGTGGCAGCGTCTTAGACCATGTGACCACCAACTGTTACCACCAAACTACTCTGAGTTTAGTGAAACTTTGTTGCCACATATACATTCAAATCGGGATCTGTGTACAAAAGATAATATATATTTATATATTAACAACCTTTTCTTGGTGTTGTAGGCTGTACAACATTTTTACAAGATTTTTATTTCTCCATTTAATTTCATAGTATTGTAAGTGTATATATTAGTGAAATACAATCAAAAAGAAGACTAAAATCAAATCAGTTTAACTAACCTGTCTGTTGAATTATTGTGCAAATCATTTATATTAGGAGATTTCTCTAATAATTTAAAATATATTGAACTAATCCATGTTTACCGTGCACCTCTCAGTACCTGTAACTGGGGGCTGGATGAGGAGGTAAAACAGGACCACAGTTACTCCTCAGTGATAAATTTCCTCAGCGGTAACGTTGGTCTCTGTATCCGGGCTCATTGTTTCTCTCTGCAGTGCCTCCAGCTCTATTAATGCTTATGTCAACAGGCCTGTTCAGGATCCATTTCACGAGTGCCGGCTCTGCTTTTTACGGCTGCTTAGAAGTGTCAGCAGGCATTAGCCCGTATTCAGCGAAACCCCCTGCCGCCAGATACGCTCCTGTTTAGAGGAGTGATCCACCGGTCGAGCACTGAGGAGATGTAGCCAACGATGGTCCACATCATAATGCTCTGTGATACCAGTTACTTACCATTTCTTTAAAAAGTATTTTACATTACAATGCATTTAGCAGGCTCATGTATTCTAAGCGACTTACAAATAATGATGTACATTAGCAATACAGAACATAAAAAGGCGTGAAAAAGTGTTTTCCGCTTATAGACTTATTTGTTTCTGCATTTTTGTTATACTTACATTTTTCAGATTATCAAACAAACTTTAATGACAGACAAATTTAACCTTGGTAAATATAAAAAAGCAGTTTTTAAATTATACTTACATCTATTAAGAGAAAAAACTATCCAAATCAATCTAGTCCATTGTGAAGAAGTGTTTGCCTCCCCTATAAATTAACTGTGATTAATCACACTTTTAAATTTTACTACTAACCACAACCAGACCTGTAAAATCAAGAAATATTGATTCAAGGGAAGCTTTTTATATGTATGCAAATCTTTTCTTATCTTTGACTGATATTAAAGTTTGTTTGATAATCAGAAAAATATCAGTATGACAAAAAAGCAAAAATGAAAGAAATCTTTAGGGGGGCACTAAATATATACAGCTCTGTAAGAAATCAAGAGAGCACTTCAGTTTCTGAATCAGTTTCTCTGATTTTGCTAGTTATAGGTTATAGGTTATAGTTACTTATGTTTAAGTAAAATAAACATTGTTGTTTTATTCTATAAACTACGGACAACATTTATCCCAAACTGCAAATAAAAAGATTGTAATTTAGAGCATTTATTTGCAGAAAATGAGAAATAGCTGAAATAACAAAAAAAGATGCAGAGCTTTCAGACCTCAAATAATGCAAAGAAAACAAGTTCATATTTATAAAGTTCAGAAATCAATATTTGGTGGAATAACCCTGGTTTTTATTCACAGTTTTCATGCATCTTGGCATCATGTTGTCCTCCACCAGTCTTACACACTGCTTTTGGATAACTTTATGCCTTTAGCTTGGTTTGATGGCTTGTGATCATCCATCTTCCTCTTGATTATATTCCAGAGGTTTTTAATTGGGTAAAATCAAAGAAACTCATCATTTTTAAGTGGTCTCTTATTTTTTTTCCAGAGCTGTACATATACTGCATGTCCAGTCTTAATATTTGAAGCTGCATGTGATGCTAAGATTTCTGCAGGTGATATTTTTAGGCACTGCTGATGCTGTAAAACATCAAATGTGCACGATCAAATGAGTAGTGAGCACTAGTGCTGATGACATCACACCTACCCTGTCCCACCCCCTCCTCCTCCCCCTGTCCTATTGAACTCCCGCTGCCCCTGGAGGGGAGATAGTCTCTCAGCCAGCTGGCCGGTGAACCCCCCTCCCAAATCAAAGCTCTGGCAGGTGGTGATCTGTGTGTCTGTCCCCCACCTCTCGGCCTGAGTCTAACATTACAGATCAATGAGCTATCAGTGAGCTTCCCCACCTATCAGTCTCTTGGTGTTGCAGGCCAGGTCTGGCTGCTGCTGTTCCACTCAGTTAGCTAACAGTACTTGGGTCCACAGAACTGGTGAAAGGGCTTGATTTTGTAGGGAACTGCTGACTGGTTAGCCAGGTCATACTAACACTGTGGTAGAGGTGTTGGAGAAGTCCGGTAGCCAGCATGCTAACACTACAGTAGTCCAAGATTACTCAGGGTGCGAATTACGGAGGGTATTGGCCAGTTTACAGGAAATTCACAATTTTCCAAGTAAAGGGGTGGACAATGAAACTGAAACACCAGTCATTTTAATATGGGAGGTTTCATGGCTAAATTGGAGCAGCCTGGTGGCCAATCTTCATTAATTGCACATTGCACCAGTAAGAGCAGTAAGAGTGTGAAGGTTCAATTAGCAGGGTAAGAGCACAGTTTTGCTCTAAATATTGCAATGAACACAACATTATGGGTGACATACCAGAGTTCAAAAGAGGACAAATTGTTGGTGCACGTCTTGCTGGTGCATCTGTGACCAAGACAGCAAGTCTTTGTGATGTATCAAGAGCCACGGTATCCAGGGTAATGTCAGCATACCACCAAGAAGGACCAACCACATCCAACAGGATTAACTGTGGATGCTGTAAGAGGAAGCTGTCTGAAAGGGATGTTCGGGTGCTAACCCAGATTGTTTCCAAAAAACATAAAACCACAGCTGATCAAATCACAGCAGAATTTAATGTGCACCTCAACTCTCCTGTTTCCACCAGAACTGTCCGTCACCACAATAAATTATTGTGCTCTAAAACCAGGTGTTTCAGTTTCACTGTCCAAACCCTGTACATTCATGTCATTTTCAACAAGACAATCCAAAACCACATGCTGCACACATTACAAAAGCATGAGGTCAGCTGACTACCTGAATATACTGAATATAGACCAGGTTATTCCATCTATGGATTTTTTCTTCCCTGATGGCACGGCCATATTCCTAGATGATAATGTCAGGCTTCATGGTGCTGGAATTGTGAAAGAGATCAGGGTTCAGGGAGCATGAGATCATCATTTATCATTTTCACACATGGATTGAGAGAGTTCACCACAGAGTCCAGATCTTAACCTCATTGAGAATCTTTGGGATGTGCTGGATGGAGAAGAGCTGCTTTGTGCAGTGGTTGGTCAGACTCTACCATCATCAATGCTGCTGCAAGATTTTGGTGAAAAATTAATGCACACCTGGATTGAAATAAATATTGTGACACTGCAGAAACTTATTGAAACAATGCCACAGTGAAAGCAGTGTGCTGCAATCAAAGGTAAAGACGATCCAACCAAATATTAGAGTGTGCGACTTTTTTTTTTTTGGCCAGGAAGTGTATACATGTATTTTTGGTCAATTTAAAGATCAATATAATGGATTGTTGTTTCCTTATTTGTGGCATATATATATGGTCACAAGCACAGTCACCCAATAATTTGGATTATTGCCTTGAACTGTAGCAGAGCCAATGAACTGGAACCTGGAACTGGAATGTTCGTGGCCCCACACATGCAAGCTAGCTCAGCACTGGAGTTAAAACCCTCCAACAGGAAAAGAAGGCTCATGTGAGGACACAGAGACAAGACAAGGACTGACACATTGTCACAGGTGTACAGATGCGGTGGAGATAATTGCATGGTGGGACAGACTAGCACAGACAGGCATGTCACACTGCCACCAGACCCACCATAATGACTGCTCCAACACCAGGTTCATCACTCCACAAATGACAACTAAATGCCAAGCCTCGGACCCCAGTGCCAGCACCCAACCACGGCTCGGGGCCAAGTTCTCCCGAGAGCCAGGCTGTGGTGAAATCAGCGACACTAGCTTTCCATTCCCCCACTTTCGTATTCACAGCATCGTTTGCTGCAGGGCATGTCAGACGAGACTCGCTTTATCGCTACAAATCTCGCCTGGGTTGACAGATTCTGAGACAGGGTGGGAAACAGCAACAGGGGGTCTCTGTTGGCTTTATCTGAGCTTGGGTTTGGTTTCAGCAGGTTGGAATTGTAACTATAGGCTTGAGTTTTCTTACTAATGATTGGGTTCATCACAGTATTTGTATTTATTTTTTTATTTTTTTGCATGATGATTTGTCCCACAAAATTACACAAGATATGAAGAAATCAGACTTTATTAGCAGAAACACAGCTGAAGAATGTAAATAATAGACCTTAAAAAGAGATACACCAACAATTAACATAGCTTCCTTTACAAAACTTAATATATAGGGCCCAGTGTGTTTTGTTACAGCATCGCTTACTTAACATGAAACTGGCTCGTCGGCTCTGGGGCAGACAGTCTGAGCTGAAGCCGTCGTCCACGTACTGGAGACAACTGAAATTTGCTGCCATTTTCAGTAACAATATCCTCTGAATGTCAGTACCTCCGGGCCTGTGGGGGAGGGCAGTGATGATGGTGGGGGGCTGGAGGGTTTGAGGGAAGGCAGCAGAGAGAAAGATAAGAAAAATAAAAAAGAGCAGCTGGCTTGAGCCGCTATTCTCATCCACCTCACCCTACTTTCACCCTGCTGCCAGCGGTTTACCCTGGAACGCTGTCTGCCCCTCACTTCATCAGGCCCGTGCACACACACATATACATAAACACAGCATCGACCTCACGATGACGCGTGCCCTCTCAAAGAGCTGCGTCTGCCCGTATAACTGTCACACGCCCGACAGATCGGCAGCTGGATACCTGACGCCACTGACCAATGCACGCCCCAAAGGGCGAGGGCAAAATCAATGGCATGTTCCAGAGAGCGTCCGGAGCGGCAGAGCAGCAGAAGCCTGTAGCTTCTGGGCTCAGCGTGGCTTTTTAAATGTCATTGGTCCAGATAGGAGTTCGACACAAGCGCACACAAGCACACACACACACACACACACACTCAGCCCGTTCACCGTTATCGTACTGCCTATACTCGTACGTCTGACTGGATAATCAGTCAGGAGTTCATGGAGCGACCATGCAACCAGAAGGAATCAATCGACAATATGAAACGTGGTAGATTTGATGGTCTTACCAGACTTCTAGGGCCCTAACGTACACCCTGCGCAGGGTGCATTGCGATGCTTGTTGCTATCTTACACCCCATCAACAGTCCAGACATAGACATTCTGCTGTTTGAGAATTTTAACAGATACTCATTCTCACTCATTATCTCTCTTAAATCGTGCTGAAAAAGTTTTGAAAATAAAAAATGAAGAGTAAAAAAGCACTTGACTGACTATTTAATTAAAATTCGCGTTTATATTTTTTTACATAAAAAAAAACATCAAAGCACTTTGCCACCGACAGACGTCAACAGTCAGATGCTCATTGCTATCTTGGTACCACATACACCTTGGCTCGTTACACACACAAGGATGTGCAGCAGTGCACAAACCCAACTTTTACATCAACAGTTGACAGAATACTAAATAAAATAACTTTGCCATTCCCTTTAAGAGCCTTTTAAACTGTAGATACAGTAACTGTAGAATCTGTTGCTGTACAGTTTACAGTGTGTCTTTATCAGTGACACTATTGGTGGACTGAGGTGTTTAAGAATTTTATATTGGCCAGAAATAATAAATGATGCTTTATTTGATATAATAATATAATAAATAAATATATTTAGTGCTGGGCGGTATACCGGTTCATTCGGTGTACTGGAGGGGGAACTAGATCCGGTATGCATTTCTCTCATACCGCCATACCACTAGAGGCGCTGTGGAGCACCGTGCGGAATTTATGGGACAAAGAAAACCCGATACTAATCAAAGCCTTAATTTAAAGCCTTAATGTTTTATATTTTATGTACTTCTAACAGTACAGTAACTTACAAACCTATATTAAAGCCTAGTCATGCACACAACAAAAAGCAGAAGTTAAGTAGAAGACAAAACAAATGCTACAAAGGACTCCACAACTGTCCTAAAGCTTTTCAGCCACCCCAAACTGAAATTGTTCATCCCATTTTTCACATTACTGTTGTATTTATTTGTGCATTTTACTAAAGACATTTATAATACATATGGCTGCTCCTTCTCTCCTGGTTTTGAATGGCTATTGTGACTCACTCACACCTGGTTGGACACAAGGAAAGTAAAGTAATGTATTCTAATCTTGCCAATGTGACAAGACTACTAGTTTATTTTATATTACTGTGGTTTACCAATTGTTTTGGTAAAGTGTCTTATCTATTCTTCAGCTGTTTTTCTGCTAATGAAGTCTGATTTCTTCATATATTGTATAATTTTGTGGGACATTTTTTTATTATGTGTACTCCTTACAGTACAGTAATTAACAAACCTATATTAAAGCCCAGTCATGCAAAAAATAACAATACAAAAAACTACTGTGATATACTGTGAAACCATCAGAATCTTGAAAAATACTGTGATATGCATTTTTGGCCATACTGCCCAACACTAATCATAATTCCTTCTGGCGTTGAATTACTAACTTTAAATCAGTGCTTCACAGCACACTGAAGCATTTTACATTCCTACTAGTAAGATAAATTGCAAATAATGACAGAGAAGTGCACACTGCTATTAACATCACCCTCAAGCAAATCTGCTCAGTCTTTCCGAAGACATCAATATCTTTTCAAGCACTTAGACCATCACGGTTAACAGCACCAGCGCAGCCGCATCCCACCGGCAGGAACTTCAGAGTGGCTCCTGAATGGAAGCGCAGGAGCTAATATTGGCTGTGTTTACATGCCTCTTTGAGTTCAGTGCCCACATTAAAATGCTTTTATCGCTCACAAAATTGCAGACGCCGCTCAAAAAAAACGAAGAGCACCGCATTGCTTAGCAACAGCGGCGGAGACGGACTGGTCTAATGGACCAAATGAGTGATAAAAGCAGGAGAGCAGAATGACTGAGATGTTAGCAGAAAGAAAATGTCAAATTTAAGCCAAATCCTGACAACAAAATCTGTTCAGCCATGTTTTGTGTCTGGAATATGAAATGTTTAGTCCGTGCAGTCTACGCTCTTAAACTGTACGAGGAGTAGGTGGGGAAACACTGCTATTTTTAAGAAATCTATCAGGATCAAACCGAGTGTGTGATAACACCCACTTCTCAACAGCTCTTAAAAACAATGCTTGAATTAAAAAGCAGAAAGAATGTGGTTCTAAAAGTTTTATGTTAGAATTTGATTACCATTTTCAGTTATCTTCAGTTTTAGTGTATAGGAGTGTTTATTGAGGGTGTTTTCAGACTAATATCTCCTATTCTAGTGTATAGGAGTGTTTATTGAGGGTGTTTATAGATTAATATCTCCTATTCTAGTGTACAGGAGTGTTTATTGAGGGTGTTTATAGACTAATATCTCCTATTCTAGTGCATATGAGTGTTTATTGAGGGTGTTTATAGATTAATATATCATATTCTAGTGTATATGAGTGTTTACCAAGGTTAATTTGTGACTAATATCTCCTATTCTAGTGTATAGGAGTGTTTATTGAGGTGTTTATAGACTAATATCCCATATTCTACTGTATAGGTGTGTTTTTTGAGGGTATTTCTAGACTAATATATCCTATTCTAGTGTATGGGAGTGTTTATTAAGGGTGTTTATAGACTAATATCCCCTATTCTACTGTATAGGAGTGTTTATTGAGGGTATTTCTAGACTAATATCTCCTATACTAGTGTATTGGAGTGTTAATTGAGGGTGTTTACAGACTAATATCCTCTATTGTAGTGTATAGAATTGTTTATTGAAGGTGTTTATAGACTAATATCTCCTATTCTAGTGTAAAGGAGTGTTTTATTTATGGTGTTTCTAGACTAATATCTCCTAATCTAGTGTATAGGAGTGTTTATTGAGGAGGTTTATGGACTAATATTTCCTAATCTAGTGTATAGGAGTGTTTTTTAGGGTGTTTATAGGCTAATATCTCCTATTCTAGTAGATAGGAGTGTTTATTAAGAGTGTTTATAGGCTAATATCTCCTATTCTATTATATAGGAGTGTTTATTAAGAGTGTTTATTGACTAATATCTCATATTCTAGAGTAACAGAGTGTTTATAGGCTAATATCTCCCATTCTAGTGTGTAGGAGTGTTAATTGATGGTGTTTATAGAGTATTATCTTCAATTTATTATATAGGAGTGTTTATTAAGGGTGTCTATAGGCTAATATCTCCTATTCTAGTGTATAGGAGTGTTTATTGAGGATGTTTATTGACTAATATCTCATATTCTAGAGTAACAGAGTGTTTATAGGCTAATATCTCCCATTCTAGTGTGTAGGAGTGTTAATTGATGGTGTTTATAGAATATTATCTTCTATTCTAGTATATAGGAGTGTTTATTAAGGGTGTCTATAGGATAATATATCCCATTCTAGTATGTAGGAGTGTTTATTGAGGGTGTTTATAGACTAATATTTCCTATTCTAGTATATAGGAGTGTTTATTAAGGGTGTCTATAGGCTAATATCTCCTATTCTAGTATATAGGAGTGTTTATTAAGGGTGTCAATAGACTAATATCTTCTACTCTAGTGTATAGGAGTGTTTATTGAGGGTGTTTATAGACTAATATCTCCTATTCTAGTGTAATGGAGTGTTTAGTAAGGGTGTTTACAGATTAATGTCTACTCTTCTAGTGTATAGGAGTGTTTACTGATGGTGTTTTTAGGCTAATATCTCGTATTCCAGTGTATAGGGGTGTTTATTGGGGTGTTTATAGACTGATATCTCCTATTATAGTGTATAGGAGCTCACATTGGAGCTAGTGGCTGGACACTAATACGGTGGAGTCAGTATACCCATCTCTTCTTTTCTCTGTAAGTTTGTCTCTGCCATCTTCTCTCACTTTTTCTCTTTTTCTCTCATTCTGTCTCTCTCTCTTTTCCTCAGTCTGTTATTTTCCCCACTCTTAGTCTCTCCCTCCACCCCTCACTCTGTCTTTCTCCCTGTCCTCAGCAGGTAATTCAGGTCAGTTCTGTTTCTTCAGCTCCACAGAGCTCCACTCGCCCTGTGTAATCAATCATGGTCTAACCATCTATCTCTGAAGACCTGCTGAAGCAAATAACATGCTGGAGAGGGAGTACGATAGAGAGAGAGAGAGAAAAAGAGAGAGGGAGAGAGTAAAAAAAACGAGAGACTCTACTCTCTGTCAGAGTGTCATGGTAGTAGATGCACAGAACCATCAGTCACTGCCATGCAGTTGCAGTGCTGGGACTAAGTTTAGATTGTGTAATAACTGGTTTTTCATTGTGTTCTGCTTCAGTATTTGATACTCGAGGACTTTGAAGGACATCTGATGGGTTACATAAGGTATTAGTTGGGGGAACATGTTTATAACGGACTTTTTATGAACTAGAATCAATGTTTCCTCTAGACTTTTTTTCAGCAACTATGCCCCTATGTTTGAAACACGTTGGGCTGGAAAACACAGTATTATTCTAGTAACAGTGCTCTGCTATATACAGTGCTAAAGAGGAACTGAATTTTTTGTTTCCATCCTCATCACTTAAATGTAATAAAATAAAGCATTCAGTATCACTTATCAAGATCAAGAGGTTTTAGTTTACTGGTTTTCGAGCTGAAAGATACAAGCTGTACTGGGCTAGGATAGTAACATCAGCCTAGCATTCTGTCTTTCTTTGGTCTCCATGTGGTTTTAATTTTATGTAATACTGGCAAAAATTTTATTCGCCATGGTGTGGCACACTGGGGACTTGTCTGATTGTCACGCTTTTGTCCTGTGTTGTCTGCCTTTGTTTCTCATAGCCTTATTTTTCTTCACCATTTGCTTCTTGCACATGAAGAGAGCAGGAACATCAAATCAGCAAAACATCTCTCTCCAAGGCTGGCCTAGGAATGCCTTGAAGATATTGTCTTAGTCTTTGTAATAAATAATTGTATTACACCTAAGGCAGTGTCTGTGGTGTCTTCTTCCTCATCTTCACAGCAAAGCGACAGCGATAAACGACAATATATATGATAAAGATTATACAATTTTTAATCGTAAACCCCATGTCGTGATTCGTATCATATTGCCAAGTTCATGCCGCTACACTAACAACTCAGTGGCTACTCAGAAGGTACAGCGACCCTGTGTCTACAGTCACTGTCCATCAATTTCTCAGTAAATTTGACCCAATTTGTTCTTTAGGTCATTCCACAATGATCAGGAATGCCATAACACCTGTGTTGTAACTGCATATATAAGATATTTAGGAAGTAAAGTGTGATCCAGTTGCTCGTATAACTAAACAGAAGCCCTCTCTGTTTCTGCAGACGTGTCTGGAGCTCGAGCGCTACCTGCAGACGGAGCCTAAGCGACTGTCGGACCTTCTCGAAGACGAGCTGGACTGTCTGCTCTCACCGGGCTTTACAAAAACAGACGAGGAGGACATGTTGGACCCTCTGCTGTCTAACTTTAGTGACCCCCCGAGTCCCCCGCCGCCTCTCCTCAGCCCCCCTCGAGAGCCTCTGACCTCATCGTCCGCCGTACTGCCTAGCCCAGACCTCAGCCCCGGCGTCGTCAACGCCGCCCAGCTGAACGCCGTCACCTCCCTGACCCCGCCCTCCTCGCCAGAACTGGGACGCCACTTGGTCAAAACTGCTCACACACTCTGCACCTCGCCCGACGGCACGTTAATGATCAAGCTGGTGGCCAGGAAGATGGCAGCCGCCAGGCCTGCCTCGCCCGAGCACAGTGGCAGCCACAGCGACAGCGATCAGGGGTGCGCGGCAGGAGGCGGAGACTCGGCCGAGAACAAGAAAAGAGTCCATCGCTGCCAGTTTAACGGCTGCCGGAAAGTTTACACCAAGAGCTCACACCTGAAGGCACATCAAAGAACACACACAGGTACGATATGGACACATATATATATATATATATATATATATATATATATATATATATATATATAAAGAACATCCTGAGAAAGAAATAGCACTGCTGAGGTAAATGTATGGCTAGAATAGCACGGCAGAAGTAAAATAATGATTAGAATTGCACTGCTAAGGTAAATTAATTATTAGAATAGCACTGCTGAGATAAATGTATGATTGTAATAGCACTACTGAAGTAAATGTATGATAAGAATAGCATTGCTGCACTAAATTTATAAATAAAATATCACTTCTGAGGTAAATGTATAATTACAATAGCACTTCTGAGGTAGATGTATGTTTAAAATACCACTGCTGAGTTAAATTCATGATTAGAATAACCCTGATGAGGTGAATTTATGATTAGAGTAGCACTGCTGAGGTAAATTAATGATTAGAACAGCACTGCCGAGGTAAATGTATGGTTAGAATAGCACTGCTGAGATAAATTTGTGATTAGAATAGCATTGCTGAGGTACATTTATAATTAAAATGGCACATAAGCCAGATGTATCATTTAGTTTGTTTTCATTTTCAGACCAAAGATTAGATTTTTGTACATTTCTAATTAAAACACCACCTAATTAACACCTCAGTTCTTGCGTCAGTGTGGTGATGTGGTGATAGTTTCTCCAGCTGTGAGCATTTTCTCAAGGTTGTGATGGTGCTCCATCACCGGCTCCACGAGCAGATCATAACTCTCCACATTCCATCTCCATCCAGCAGAGCTCAGCCCTCCGTCAGCCTCCGTCTGCACAGTGACTAACTGCCCTGCGATAGATGGCCAGGCTGGAATGAGACATGAGGGAGTGTGTGTGTGTGTGTGTGTGTTACCTCAGCCTCTTTTAACACAATTTAGCAGATCATGGCTTATCCTAGCAAAATTCATCACATGCTAACAGGGTCTCGCTGTACAGTATACTGTTCCAGTCAAAAGTTTGGACACACCTTTTCTTCTCATTCAGTGTGTAAATTTAATATTGAAGACTATATTAAAGCTATACAGGAACACATGCAGATTTAATCTGTAAACAAAACGAGTCAAACAAACCAGAATATGTTTTATACTTTAGATCAGGTGTGTCCAAACTACTGCCTGCGGGCCATTTCTAAAAATATAACAGGCCGCAAATGGCCCGCAGGCCGTAGTTACCGTAGCGAGGTATTTTTTGGCCTGTTATTAAGCAGGTTTTTAGAATGTCAGATTTAAAATTTTAACAGTTGTCGCTATCACATAAACCCAATCTAAAATGCTCCTTATCTCCTATCCTTCCTTCATTATGCCTACATTAATGTTCCTGAGTTTATGGGAGAACATGGCAACTCCAAAAAAAACATGGATAGCAGATTTCAGGCACATTGGGGAAATTACTATTTTTAAGTTTAGAGGAAAGTTTATTAACCTCACAATATACCAGAACACAGCGATCAGCTCAATGCTAGCTAACAGACGAATTGTTTAATTAAGTGCTGATGTTTGATAACATTGATATGATATGTGTATTATATCTGTATGTTACTCAGATCTTCAGTTATGAAGGTTGGAACACCTGGGTACCCTGTCCTGGGTAAAATGCTGTAGAGCCAGATGCAGTCCTCCAGGTGGACCCAATCTAAAATGCTCCTTATCTCCTATCCTTCCTTCATTATGCCTACATTAATGTTCCTAAGTTTATGTGAGAACATGGCAACTCCCAAAAAAACATGGACAGCAAATGTAGAAGATTTCAGGCACATTGGGGAAATTACTATTTTTAAGTTTAGAGGCAAGTTTGTATGTTTAATTTGTCAGAAATCAGTTGCCTTAATTTGAAAAATCATAGTTCACATAACACTGTGAAAGAAAGATACACCAGATAATGGTATCTAGAAAGCTAGAGTTTAAACTGACATGTTTCACAGTGAAATAACGTTGTTAGCTACCTATTTAGCTATGTTAGCTAATGTTTACTGTATTTTAGTGTATAATGTTTTAGCTAACCTTAGCTAGGTTAGCTAATGTTAATTACTTTATTTCAGTGGGGAATATTGTAGCTAATGTTAGCTAGTTTAGCTAATTTTAACTACTGTATTTCAGTGGGAAATGTTTAGCTAACGTTAGCTAGGCTAGCTATTCTTAATTACTTTATTTCAGTGTGAAATGGTTTTGCTAACATTAGCTAGGTTAGCTAATATTAACTACTGTATTTTAGTGTATAAGGTTTTAGCTAACGTTAGCTAGGTTAGCTATTATTAATTACATTATTTCAGTGGGAAATCTTTTAGCTAACATTAGCTAGGTTAGCTCTTGTTAATTACTTTATTTTAGTGTATAACGTAATGTTTTAGCTAATGTTAGCTTGGTTAGTTAGTATTAACTACTGTATTTCAGTGGGAAATGTTTTAGCTAATTTTAGCTAGGTTAGCTAATATTAAGTACTTTATTTCAGTGGGAAATGTTTCAACTAACATTGGCTAGATTAACTAATGTTAACTACTTAATTTTAGTGGGGAATCTTTTAGCTAAGGTTAGCTAATACTTATTTCAGTAGGGAATGTTTTAGCCAATTTTAGCTAGGTTAGCTAATTTAGCTAATTTTAATTACTTTATTTCAATCTGGAATGTTTTAGCTAACATTATCTAGGTTAACTAATGTTAACAACTTAATTTCAGTGGGGAATCTTTTAGCTAACGTTAGCTAATATTTAATAATTTATTTTAGTGGGGAATGTTTTAGCTAATGTTGGCTAGGTTAACTAATGTTAACAACTTAATTTCAGTGGGGAATCTTTTAGCTAATGTTAGCTAGATTAGCTAATATTAACTACTTTATTTCAGTAGGGAATGTTTTAGCTAATGTTATCTAGGTTAGCTAATGTTAACTAACTTTATTCAAGTGGGAAATGTTTTAGCTAACATTAGCTAGGTTAGCTAATTTTAATTATTTTATTTCAGTGGGGTATGTTTTAGCTAATGTTAATTACTTTATTTCACTGGAGAATGTTTTAGCTAATGTTAGCTAGGTTAGCTAATGTTAACCACTTTATTTCAGTGGGGAATGTTTTAACTAACAATAGCTACATTAGCTAATGCTAACTACTTTATTTCAGTGGGGAATGTTTTAGCTAACGTTAGCTAGGTTAGCTAATTTTAATTATTTTATTTCAGTGGGGAATGTATTAGCTAATGTTAGCTAGGTTAGCTAATGTTAACCACTTTATTTCAGTGGGGAATGTTTTAACTAACAATAGCTACATTAGCTAATGCTAACTACTTTATTTCAGTGGGGAATGTTTTAGCTAACGTTAGCTAGGTTAGCTAATGGGGAATGTATTAGCTAATGTTAGCTAGGTTAGCTAATGTTAACCACTTTATTTCAGTAGGGAATGTTTTAACTAACAATAGCTACATTAGCTAATGTTAACTACTTTATTTCAGTGGGGAATGTTTTAGCTAATGTTATCTAGGTTAGCTAATTTTAATTATTTTATTTCAGTGGGGAATCTTTTAGCTAATGTTAGCTAGATTAGCTAATATTAACTACTTTATTTCAGTAGGGAATGTTTTAGCTAATGTTATCTAGGTTAGCTAATGTTAACTAACTTTATTCAAGTGGGAAATGTTTTAGCTAACATTAGCTAGGTTAGCTAATTTTAATTATTTTATTTCAGTGGGGTATGTTTTAGCTAATGTTAATTACTTTATTTCACTGGAGAATGTTTTAGCTAATGTTATCTAGGTTAGCTAATGTTAACTACTTTATTTCAGTGGAGAATGTTTTAGCTAAGGTTATTGTATGTGGTGCTCACCACTTTTACATATAAAAAAAGTGCTCCGTACTGTAGAAATACTGCTGCTTTCAGTTTAAAATATAAATATTAGACACTGCTGCTCTGCTATTTAAAGTGGGCAAATGTAATTAATTGTGTTTCAGGCTAATTTAAGGCTGCACAAACTGTGTGTGTGTGAGTATATGTGTGTTTGAGTAAGTTTGAAGTTTGGTGTTTGGTGTGTGGGTGGGGGGGTGTTGGTCCTTTGCCAGGTATCCGGTGCGTCTCCGTTGAACAGTGGGATGTAATTGGGGAAAAGGCTGCTTTTGCTTGGCATTGGTGTCAACTTACAGCCTCCTCCATACACCGCTGTCCTCACAAACACACAAACACACTCACACTCACACATAGCATGTGCTGCTGTGGTTGCCAGGCAACTGCATCCTCCCTTGGCAGCACCAGCCATAATTGGCTGCTTTCAGATTCGACCGGCTGCACTGCCGCCTCCCGTCTTACGCTGGCGCCTGGTTGCTAGGTGACCGACTCCAGCATCCATGCCTGCGTGACTTATAATTGCCTGGTGTTGTGGCCGCGGTGGGCGCAGGTCTAAACCTGCCAGTGCGTGCGTGTGTGTGTGTGTTTGTGGAGGCGGTGCTGAAATAGAACGGTTTTCCATGCGTTCCCTCAGGAATTTGCAGTAATCGGATCTAATTCCAGGAACAAGGACCCACTAAACATTAGACGTCTTATGGACGTGAAGATCATGTCTATATTGCGTCGGTCGGTCCAAGACCAATTCTGTACGTCTACACGACGTGCAAACTAGGTCCGCTATTTGGACGTCTAACTATGACCCCACTTGGACGTCAATATGCAGTTAAACATTTGAACGTCGGACTAGGTCACTTTTTTGGACGTCATGGGGACGTCTAATACAGGTGCAGGAAATTAACATTATTTAAGAATATATTTATTTTTAAATGTATGTCAAAATTGTTGTTATCAATATTGTTAATCACTATGAATATAGATTATTTATGATTAAGCATCATTTATTTCTAATTATTTATTTGAGTATTATATTTTTTATCTATTTAATTAATTAACGAATGTAGGTATTTATTTACGTATGTTTTTATTTTTATTTGGAAATGCAATTTATGTGGAAAATTGTTAAGTTGATTTCAACCAGTCAACGCCACTCTGATTTGCTGAGACCGCACGTCATCATAAACTCCACTCTGATATGCCGAGGCAAAACACGCTAAACATTTTTTGGCTGCTGCAGTAGCTCAGCTCAGCTCAGCTCGTTCAGTTCAGCTCAGCTCAGCTCCGCTCCGGACCGGACCCAGCTGCCGCTAAGCTATAAGGTAAGACGATATGTATAAGTTAATGTATTTGTAGTGTTAGTTGTTTTAGCTCTGTGGTCTTAAATCATCTGAACCTGCTGGCGTTGCCTCTCTTCCCAGGCAGTTAGCTAACTAGCTAGCTAGCTAACGATAGCTAAACAGTGGCCAGTTAAAATGGAATTGGAATTACTTTTGAGAACGACCGTAATGCAAATAATATTTACTGTAACCGAAGCTTTAACGTAGAAGCATTGTCCGGTCATTAAGTCAATGCACTAACCAGAGCTAGGCTGATAAGCCAATCTAAGCTAAATCAAAGAACCGTCTTTGGCTAAATTCGCTAAGCTAGCGTTAAGTTATATAAGTTTGTGGCACCCACAATTAACCTAGGCAACTGGGGGCAATATCAAATGCATTTTGAATAGCCTGAAGAAGTAAGTTTATGTTAATATTACATAAATAAGGCAATTTAAAATAGTTTGTTGTGGGAAAACATTTATTAAAATAGCTTAATATGATGTGTGAGAATTAAAACGACACGATAATTCTGGTCAGGTGTTAAATGTGTATTCCCGCCTTTAGCTTAGCGTTAGCTTATCGTTAGCTTAGCGTTAGTTAAGCCATAGCATGAAGAAGTAAGTTTATGTAAATATTACATAAATAAGGCAATTTAAAATAGTTTGTTGTGGGAAAACATTTATTAAAATAGCTTAATATGATGTGTGAGAATTAAAACAGCACGATAATTCTGGTCAGGTGTTAAATGTGTATTCCCGCCTTTAGCTTAGCGTTAGCTTAGCGTTAGCTAAGCCATAGCATGAAGAAGTAAGTTTATGTTAATATTACATAAATAAGGCAATTTAAAATAGTTTGTTGTGGGAAAAAAATTATTAAAATAGCTTAATATAATGTGTGAGAATTAAAACGGCACGATAATTCTGGTCAGGTGTTAAATGTGTATTCCCGCCTTTAGCTTAGCGTTAGCTTAGCGTTAGCTAAGCCATAGCATGAAGAAGTAAGTTTATGTTAATATTACATAAATAAGGCAATTTAAAATAGTTTGTTGTGGGAAAAAAATTATTAAAATAGCTTAATATAATGTGTGAGAATTAAAACGGCACGATAATTCTGGTCAGGTGTTAAATATGTATTCCCGCCTTTAGCTTAGCGTTAGCTTAGCGTTAGCTAAGCCATAGTGTGAAGAAGTAAGTTTATGTGAATATTACATAAATAAGGCAATTTAAAATAGTTTGTTGTGGGACAAAAATAAATGGCCATCTTCAACATTTTCTGAGATTTCTAATTTGTCTTTTTCTACTTGTGCAGATGGAGTCATGAAATGTGACGGGACAGCCACCGAGGACTTCATACTTCGGAGCATCTCAAACATGCACCACAAAGACGTGGAGGACACACCGCTGTCTCTCAGGACCTAGAATCTTAATGAAAGTATAATGATGTTAAGGGAAGGTGTAATGGAAAGGTGTAATGTAAAGTTGTAATGGTGTTAAGGGAAGGTGTAATGTAAAGGTGTAATAGTGTTAAGGGAAGGTATAATATTGTTAAGGGAAGGTGTAATGTTAAAGGTGTAATAGTGTTGAGGGAAGGTGTAATAGTGTTGAGGGAAGGGGTAATGTTAAAGGTGTAATAGTGTTAAGGGAAGGTATAATATTGTTAAGGGAAGGTGTAATGCAGGGGTCTCAAACTCATTTTTGCCGAGGGCCACATTGACATATTGGCTGTCCTCTGAGGGCCAGATGTAACTTATAAATATAAGAAAATGTAACCAGATGTAATATAAAATGAATGTAATTACTCCTTAATGTTAAATAACTCTCAATATACTATTTATTCAATCAAATATTACAGTTGCATGGAAAAATGTTTGCTTGTTGCTCTATTAACATAAATCCTTTTAATTTGTCATGTTATGAAATCCAAAAACTCCATCAATCAAGAACCAAACTATTCAAGTGAATAGAAATTACATCAAGTACAAGTTATATTAACTTTGATCAAAACGTTTGATACTGAAATAAGGCTTAATAAATATAAAATCAAAAATTGTGAGCTGTGACAGATTTAGCATTTCCTCAGATTTAGCAGTTCCTCATCCAACCACTAGTCGGAGCTGCAGCTGCAGCACCACAAGCCCGCAGTCTTTGCTTAGTCAGAGCTGCAGCCCAGCCACGGGCTACAGGACTCAGCTGAGCCAGTCTGGAGCGTTTTTAATTTTTTAAGTTCTTCTGTGTATGAAATAAAATAACCCCACTAACCGGATAATACAGCTCTCTACAGTTCATCTTTCAGCCCAAGCAGCTAACAGCAGCAGTTTAGAGCAGCGTCACGGATGCACTGCTGGGATTACATTATAAACAGGTCAGTTAAAGCGCTGCTAACCTCAGGATGTTTATAACTACGGAGTTTAGTGGACACACCACGGCTGCAAGGTTAGACTGGTTAGACGCAGGCAACGCAGCGTAAGCAAAAAAAAAACAAAAACCACACACACACCAAAATACAAGTTAAGATAAAATATGAAAACGAACATAATAAAGCATAAATAATTAAATTGAATTGCGGGCCAGATGTATGTTTATTTTGTTAACCCGTGAGGGGCCGTATGAAACCGCGTGGGCCGGTACCCCTGGTGTAATGTAAAGGTGTAATAGTGTTGAGGGAAGGTATAATATTGTTAAGGGAAGGTGTAATGTTAAAGGTGTAATAGTTTTGAGGGAAGGTGTAATAGTGTTGAGGGAAGGTGTAATGTTAAAGGTGTAATAGTGTTAAGGGAAGGTATAATATTGTTAAGGGAAGGTGTAATGTAAAGCTGTAATAGTTTTAAGGGAAGGTAAATGTTTAGTGAAATTGTTATGGTGTGAATCTAAGGTGTATGTTATGTTGATGTAAAATAAAGGCATTAACCCCAAATGAGATTTACTCATTATTTTTATTATTATATTAATGTTTCCCCAAACAAAAAGGGTCAATTTAAAATCAACAGTGGTAAGATGGGGGTAATTAATTTATCCCTTGCTTTTACTGGTTCTTTGCAGGTTGACATGTTTTGGAAAAAGTGAGAGGGTTGAAATTTAATTTATTTGTAAAGCATATTGTGTATAACTAACGTGCATAACTAGTTCCAGAAGGTTGTGAACCTGTTCCAGTAATTGTTTGGCTTAGCTTTGTATGCGTTTCCAGTTAACTGCTGAAGCTGGAACAATGGAACAGTTGCCACCGTCTGAAATGGCACTACAGTTATGCAGGGAGCCTCAAAGTAGTTGGTCTATAAAAACGTATACATGTAAATTTCACGTAGAAAGACGTCCACAACGACTTAATTTAAACTAGAATTAGCCCTTATCCGGAGGTCTGGGGGACGTCAATACTGGACGTGCAGAAGACGTCAGAAAAAAGACGTCGTCTGGCGTCACAGTCTGCACCTTCAGGAGACCAAAATTGGACGTGCAAAAATGACCTAGAAAAGACGTCGTTTCAACGTCTCTTTGTTTAGTGGGGATGATCATTTCATTAAAGTGATCATATACACCAGTGAACGTCACGGCTAATGCAGGTGATCTGTAGTGTTACTGTAGATTTAACTACAGTTGTGGCTTTATATTGGATGTTATGCTTTTAATATATTTATTAATTAATTCAAATTAGCACTGGAATCTGTGACAGAACCCATATCCCGCAACCCCAAATCAGAAAAAGTTATATATATATACTTTTTATATATTACTTTTTGACATAATTTATATTCTATCTTGTAGATTAATAATAGAGACATGGAAATGATTAAGGGACACAGATAAGGGCTTAAATGGTATGGAATTCTGTAGTAAACAGTAAAAAACAGTTGACAGACTTGTTGATAATAGATTAATAGCACTGTGCTGGTTGGATTAGTAGGTTCTGTGGTTTGATATAATATGTGGATTACGGCTATAGTTCACTTAAGTCGTTAGTTATTAACCTCACAATATACCAGAACACAGCTATCAGCTCAATGCTAGCTAACAGACGAATTGTTGAATTAAGTGCTGATGTTTGATAACATTGATATGATATGTGTATTATATCTGTATGTTACTCAGATCTTCAGTTATGAAGGTTGGAACACCTGGGTATCCTGTCCTGGGTAAAATGCTGTAGAGCCAGATGCAGTCCTCCAGGTGGATGGTTGTTTCCGGATGAGAGTACACTGTGCGCTATTGGCTGTCGCTTCTCACTCGTGTGTGGATGAGTGCTGAGTATGAATGGTTGTGTGTAAAAACGTGATTGTTAAGCTTCCTTGGGTTTCTAGAAAAGCGCTATATAAGTGTAACTTCATTAAATAATGCTGTCTGCAGGTGTGTTCTGTTGATATTAAAATATCGAAAATGTTTATAAAGCGATATCACCCATAAAAATATATATCACAAAAAATATATATCTATATATAATTATTGTCCAGCCCTACGCCAGGTAAAACTGGGTTCATGTGCAGGAGCTCAGGTCTGAGAACAGGTTTAAAAGCTCCGTCTCCTGTGAAGCGGCTGAGCCTCGTTGAGAAGATTAGTGGCCGTGGCTGACGGTGGAGACAGAGGCAGCTGGCTGACAGTAAATATGAAGTTCCTCCCCATTAAGCATCATTACTGCACTAATGATCGCCTCAGCCGCACACACAAATACACTCCACTCCCTCATTTATACACCAAACCACGCAGATAAACACACCCCACCCGCGCAGACGCCACGCCAAGTAACCCAGCCCCGCCCCCTCGCAGCGCCTGCCGCAGACGGGGACGTGCGACGTTGGAAGCCTGTGTGCGTTCCCCCATCTGCCCGAACCGGGCGAGCGCTGAATGCTGGGCGCGAGTGTGTTTGGCGCGACAGCTGTGCCGCCTAATGACGATCATGTATTTCATAAACTCCAATTGTGTCAGCGCCCCGCTCAGACGAGCTAATCAACTCCAACATGAGCGAATTACAAACCTACTGCCGTCAATCTCCCTCAGGGCACAAATATGTGTGTGTATTTGTGTGTGTATGCCAGTCTGATATGAATGTGTGTGTGTGTGCCCCAGGTGAGAAGCCCTACAAGTGCTCGTGGGAAGGCTGCGAGTGGCGGTTCGCCCGGAGCGACGAGTTGACGAGACACTACCGCAAACACACCGGCGCCAAGCCCTTCAAGTGCGCCCACTGCGACAGGTGAGACCCCCAATCCCAGTGCTAACTTCATAAGAAAAATTTAGGGCGGTTATGTAGTTATATAGTTATGATTGGATACGATTACAATTCAGAGTCTGCAATACGATTATAAAATGATTATCTTGATGCATCTTTTTTCTTCTATACAGGCCTTTTTTCATTGCATGAATTTATGTACCTATGTATCTATAATGAATCCTGTTATTTAATTTAAGGTTCTTTAACACTATTTCTGTTTGCTTTAAAACAATCATAGTTATTTCAATTAGTCAAAAGATTTTTGCATTAATCTAGGATTAATGTTGTTAGGGTAATATTAAAACCAACTAGAAGGTGATTAAAATGTTATGGCTGATCAGTGTAACATATAAACAGAGCTGGTTTTAATGTTGTGGCTGATCTGCCTTTGATCTGCCTATGAATAAAAAAGTATTATGGTTAATGTTATAATAGAGATTTTTTTTACTGTATTATAATATCTCAGGGTAGTTTGATGCTTTTAAATGAGAATATTGTAATGTGCTGATTTACTAAGTTTATTTGGGAGCTTTAATTGAGGAAATAAACTAAATATAATGTAGCGTATTCTAACCTACCTTAGAAAGAGAAAATGCACCATCAGCTATGTGTGTGAAAATGAGAGTGATAGAAGCCCTATAGTTAACCAAGATAAATGTTATAACATACATTTACTGACACAACTTTTTAACTACTCTAGCAGGCTCTAGTATTATTGAATGAGAACAAAACTCTAAAAAATATTTTTTTTAAATCCTCCTCTAATGTCTCCACAATATCAGATTAATGTAAAAAAATAGTTTGAATGACATTAGCAGTTCTAGCAGACTCACATACCATTACTGTGAACCCACAGACCTCTCAAACTGAAACTTGGACTATTTCAAAATCTCTGAACTGTTTTCTCTCAGTCACCTTAAGCAAAAAAGTTTAGCAAAAAACATTTTCACAGTTCCACTGTTAAACCTGAAATGCACTAGACCAGCAGTTTCCAAATATGCTGTAGTTTAAAAGAAGCTACAGTTAGCAACAACTTTTTGGGTTTTTTTCTCACTCCATGTTACTAGAGCCTGCTAGAGTAGTTAAACAAGATGTGTCACAATTATTGTAAAATTGTATTGTGTTGTGCAGAGATGCATGAGAATCACAGCCATGTGGGTTTCTCTGACTGCGTCTTGGTTCCTCCTAAGGTTTCTTCCTCTTAATGTAAGGGAGTTTTTCCTTGCCACTGTGTCACCACAGTTATTAGCATCTTTGAGGTGCTCACTAATACGGGGAGTGAACTTGTTTTTCTCTGTAAAGCTGCTTTGTGAAAACTTTTGATGTAAAAAGTGCTACATAATTAAAATTTAATTGAATTGTCTTTAGCAAGCTATTTGCGGGCTTTCTTGTGCATCTGCTTCAGAAGAGGCTACCTTCTTGGATGACAGCCTTGCAGACAGAGGTGATACAGTGGGTGCCATATCGTCTGAGCACTCAAAGGTTGACCCTATAGCCATATAACCTCTGCAGCAATGCTGGCAGCACTCTATTTGACGTCTACATCTATTTTCACTCACTTTTGTTGATTTTAATGTCTGTGTTTTGAGTTATTTTGAGGAAACAGCAAATTGACATAGTTATACTGTAGCTGTATACTGACTACTTTACATTATATTAAAGTGTCTGAAATATCTATAGTGTTATCCATTGAAAGTATATGAGGGGTGTACTGGGTTCTGTGAGATACAGTAAATCTATGTACAGGTTATAGATATTCCCTTATGTCTCGGTTTGGAGGGATTGTTAAATCTATTTTAACGCCCTCACTGCTCTCCTCGTACTGTCCAGGAGTTCTGAAGGGAATCTCGACTCATCCTCCTTTTGATGTAGATAAGTCCTTCACGCATTTTAGCCCCTCACTGTCTCTCTCCCCAGCAGAGCTCCGCCCACTCTGCCTTCCTGCCTTTTCGGACACCTTTGGGAATCCACTCTGCTGCTGTCAGGGGAGGCCCAGATTACCATTAGAATGAACAGTGTGTGTGTGTGTATGTGTGTGTGTGTGTTGGGTGAGAACAGCATACAGAGAGACTCCCTGCCTGAGCTCAGTCTTAAGTACAGCACACTGAACCACAGAACCTGTAGAGCCGTAATCCGTCCCGCCTGTGTCCGGACCCCCGTCTCGGGAGGGCGGGTGGAACCTGACCAGCTGGTATGATGCCTCCTGGCAGCATCTCGAGTCACCATCTGTCAAACCCTGCCAAAAAAAACTACTTTCTGAGCTCTGTAGCCCAGTCACCCCTCCTGCATTTATATAAGCTATAAACTGTCACTGTTATACAAAAAAATCATATCTCAAAAATAGTAACTTTACTAGAAAGCAAAAAAAAACTTTCTGACTTTCAATGAAAGTCTATGTAGAGCATTTCGATTTTTTGTTTTAAATGCAGTTTTATGCAAATAGACTTTTATTCCCTTACTGTAATAACAGATACACAACAGGACCCCATATAATAAGAAACGTTAATAAGAAACCTAGTTTCGCAGACTTAATCATCAATTATACACAGTTCTATTGTTCAGCAAGATTTGCTACACAGTAAATTTGCCAGTGTTGTCAACACCTTTAGGGCCCTATTTTAGCGATCTATAGATTTCAGAGTGTCTTTGCTATCGTAACGACAGAAAAAGTACTCCTTGCATGGCTCGAATCATGCAAAAGGTATTAATTCTTTTAATTAATTATTGGTGTGTTTTGGGTGTAACGTTAAATAACCAATAAACCAATGACTGTGTCACGTGCCATTTCCCGTTAAGAGCCAGGTGCAAATTCAGTTAATTTTGAGTAAAAAAAATAATAATAGTAATGGACTGTAGATGTTAGCTTCATATTTGGTGTGGGACTTTTAATTTCATTAGAGCTACTTCTCTACTGTACTTAAGTACTAAAACACTGTATCTGTATCTACTGGAGTATTATTTTTACTTCACTACTGTACTTAAGTACTAAAACACTGTATCTGTATCTACTGGAGTATTATTTTTACTTCACTACTGTACTTAAGTACTAAAATGTTGTATCTGTATCTACTGGAGTATTATTTATACTTTACTACTGTACTTAAGTGCTAAAATGTTGTATTTGTATGTACTAGGGTATTATTTTTTCTCTCACGTCCACTTTTACTTCACTGCATATTTTGGATGAGTTTGATACTTTTACTCTCTGATATATTGTTCATGTGATGCATCGTTACTTGTTACAGTTATAAAATGTTAGATTAAATCCAAACCCACATTATCACTAGAGCCAGAGGTATAGATGCTCTGCACTGTCACCGGGTTTGATGAAGCTTTTCATCATTGAGTGAATCAAATGATCTTATAAGATCTCACTGCTCCCGTTCTGCCTTGAGCATTGCTAACTTTCCACTGCTTTCTGTAATAAATACACTAACAACACAGTACTGTACTTTTACTTTCAGTACTTCACTAATACTGTACATTTTACTAAAAACTACTCACAATACTTAAGTACAAAAAAAATGTTGAATACCTCAGTACTTCTACTTAAGTGTGGAGTTTAAAGAACACTTCAGCTTCTACTCAAGTAACTTTTTTGACTTTTTTTTATTCAATACTTTTATTCAGTGCTTTTTATATGTCTGACTCTAACATACCAAAACCTCGTCTTCAAGCCCCCCTGCCGCTAAATGCTAATGCTAATATGACTAAGAATAATATCACACTGAAAGCGAACGTGATATTTCTTAATTAGCTAATGGTCATTAGCAGGCAACAAGCTTTCATCATTTAGCACGGACGTTAGCATTTCAGCTGAAATAATGCATGACCCCGTTCCTTTAATCTTTCAGCAGATGACATGTCGAGTGGCTCGTTGACTGCTTGCATCTTCACGCTCTGTTTTTTCTCCCCCTCCCGTTTTCTACAGGTGCTTCTCGCGGTCGGACCACTTGGCACTGCACATGAAGAGGCATATTTAAAGAGGAGGAGCTGGCACGAAAGCAAGGGAGAGGAAGAGAAAGTGGGGAACTGAAGGAGAGAAGAAGAGAAGGAGAGAGAACGAGGGATGGCACAGGGGAAGAGGCAGGCGGCATGCAGGTCTGTCTGCCTGTCACTCCAGCAGGATGCCCTGAAGGATGCCTACGGAGGGCATGGTTGAATATGGTGGATGTGCTGGATATTCAGAATACTGTGAGCAGGAGTTCAGATCTGGAATGGGCCGGCCCGGTTTGGTCAATTTCATTGCTAATTTACCTGGTTCATGTTTGGAGAACTTGTGCAACCTTGACCAGCTCATGAACCAGTTATAGAGTGGTACCAGGACTTGTACCATGTCAGGACCTGCCGACGGAGCTTACCTGACTGGCTACCTTCAGTTAAGACAATGCTAAATGACTCTTTACACAACAAAGACACACATAGTATGTACTAATTAACATTATTATTATTATTGAATAATGAATGGATGCGTCGTTCCAAAGGATCCTTCACATTGACTACTACTGCAGATACCAACCGTATCTCTACTTTACATACTGGTTCCTTCAGCCAGTACTGGAATCTACTGTACCATGTTACCATGACTTTCAGATCTTTCCCAATGAAGAATCTGATTTGAGGCACTGGAACAAAAGACACCTCTTCCTCAAAAGAAACCCCGCCCCCATGCCAATCAACAATTGGATGTTTTGTGTCACTGCACCAAGTTTTAGGCTAACCTTTATGTTTACCTTTCTTGGGTTCTTCAGCAAGTAATGGGATCTACAGTACTATGAACCAAATCTTTCAGATATTTCTCAATGAAGAATCTGATTTAAGGCATTGAAGCAAAAGACACCTCTTCCTCGAAAGAAACCCTGCCCCCCTGCCAATCAACAGTTACATTGTTCCAAAGGATCTTACACATTGACAATGCTACCGATTTGCCTCTCTTCTGGTTCCTTCAGCCAGTGTTGGGATCTATTATACCATGAACCATATCTTTCAGATCTTTCCCAATAAAGAATCTGATTGGAGGAAGGGGACCAAAAGACACCTCTTCCTCTACAGGAACTCCGCCCTCTGCCAATCAACAGCTGGATGTTTTGGGCCACCACACCACTTTTTGGGCCAACCGAATCTTATCTGCTTTGTTTAGCCCTTGCTCGGATCTACTGTACCATGTTACCATATCTTTATGACATATCTTTTACAATTGAGAAGCCAAATGGAGGTAATAAAACAAAAGACAACTCTTCCACAACAAAAACCTGCCCTCCTTGCCAATCAACAGCTTTATTGTTCCAAAGGATCCTTCAAGTTGACTGCACTACCGTTTTGTCTCTCTTCTGGTTCCTTTTCTGGTTAGTTTAGCCCTTGCTGAGAACTACTGTACCATTTACCATATCTTTTACTTCTTTCTCAATTAAGAAGCCAATTGGAAGCAGTGCAACAAAAGACACTTGTTCCTCAAACAAAACCCCTCCCCCCCTTGCCAATCAACAGCAATCAACAGATCCTTCATGTTGACTGGGATACCATTCCCTCTGACTTCTGGTCCCTCTAGCCAGTGTTGGGACCTGCTGTACCATAAACCATAACCTTTCAGATCTTTTCCAATGAAGCTGATTGGAGGCACTGGAACAAAAGACACATCTTTCTAAAAAGAAACCCACCCCCCTTGCCAATCAACAGCTTCACGCATCCAAAGGATCCTTCAAGTTGACTGCACTACCGATTTGCCTCACTTCTGGTTCCTTCAGCCAGTGTTGGGATCTACTGTACCATGAACCTTATCTTTCAGATGTTTCCCAGTAAAAAAATTGATAGGAGGTAGTGGACCAAAGGACACCTCTTCCTCTACAGGAACTTTGCCCACCTGATCAACAGCTGGATGTTTTGGGCCACTTCACCACTTTTTGGGCCAACCATATCTTTTCTGTTTTGTTTAGCCCTTGCTGGGATCTACTGTACCATTTACCATATCTTTGGCAAAGACATATTTTTTACAATGAAGAAGCCAAATGGAGGTAATAAAACGAAAGATAACTCTTCCACTAGAGAAACCCGTCCCCCTGCCAATCAACAGTGGAATTTGTCGTTCCGAAGGATCCTTCACATTGGCTACTACTGGAATACCGTTTTGCCTCCCTTCTGATTTGTTCAGCCAGTGCTGGGATCTACTGTACCATGAACTTTAAGATCTTTCACAATGATGAAGCTGAATGAAGGCAGTGGAACCATTAGGACACAAAAAGCTCTCCCTCACTACACTTTTCTTGAACTGTTGCAATTTGCACAAGTATAACGAACAAGCTACCAACTACGAGCATCGAGTTACGGATTCTACACTAGCACAGATAGCGGCTGAACAGGTCTGAGTTTCTGGAATGAAGCCTGCTTTAATACTTGTTGAGGACGACATGAAAGCAGATTTGTTCTTGCACACGTCTTGAGCGTCCCGCCAGCTTTGAATTTTTCCTTTCTGAACAGCTTGAGACGCTTCTCCAGGCTGTCCAGGACTCGCATGCAGTGATAAAGAAAGAAAAGCATTGTCTGTCAGTAAGCTTCGAGACGTATTTTCAGTTGCGCATAACATCCATTAGAAAAGGCACAGCTGGGAAAAGTCAAAACGGTTGCTTTTTGTAAATATGGTGAGATCATTATCTGAAATTCTCATGAATTCAGTTTGGGGTTTCTTGTGGATTTGAGAGCTTTGTGTGACATTTACCATGAATGTACGACAGATATTTTCAATACTTCATAATGAACCAGTTTACCAAACTCCCTAAGACCTGTGGGTGGGGAAATATGAGGAAATGCTGAGGAGTTTTAGGTACTTAGGTACTGTAGATTTGAGGTACTGTATGTACAATCAAAAGGCCTCATCTAGAAAACACTTCAGGACCTTTGCCACCATCATAAAGCTCAACACAGGCTCAACATGCAGCAGTGCAATCTGTAGCCTACAGACTAGACCAGGGGTGTTCAAACTTTTTTTGTTGGTGGCCAGAAGGAGAAATATATTTGAAGTCATGGGCCACAGACTCTGTAATAAAACAAATAATGAAATATACCACTTTAAATAATTTTAATAATAATTTTTCCTGATTATTTCATTTTCACACCATTTTACTTGACTTACTAACTTTATATTTGACAGTGTTGTGTAAACTATTATTTTTCAAATTGATGTTTAATTTTATGATGTCTCTTAATATAAAACTCCTTAATTACGGCAACTTTTAGACTCTTTGGCCCGTTTTTCTGCACAAAAAAAGCGCACCCTCTCCGCTTTTAGACTCTTTTGCCCCGTTTTTCTGCGCTAGAAATGCGCACTCTCTCCGCTTTTAGTCTCTTTGGCCCGTTTTTCTGCTCTAGAAATGCGCACTCTCTCTGCTTTTAGACTCTTTGGCCCGTTTTTCTGCTCTAGAAATGCGCACTCTCTCCACTGTTAGACTCTTCGGCCCGTTTTTCTGCGCTAGAAATGCGCACTCTCTCCGCTTTTAGTCTCTTTGGCCCGTTTTTCTGCTCTAGAAATGCGCACTCTCTCCACTGTTAGACTCTTTGGCCCGTTTTTTCTGCGCTAGAAATGTGCACTCTCTCCGCTTTTAGACTCTTTGGCCCGTTTTTTCTGCGCTAGAAATGCGCACTCTCTCCGCTTTTAGACTCTTTGGCACGTTTTTCTGCGCTAGAAATGCGCACCCTCTCCGCTTTTAGACTCTTTGGCCCGTTTTTTCTGCGCTATAAATGCGCACTCTCTTCGCTTTTAGACGCTTTTGCCCCGTTTTTCTGCGCTTTTTATGCGCACCCTCTCCGACGCTTTGGCCCGTTTCTGACACCTAGCGTTTAAACTTTGAATCTCACATTATAAAAACCTGCTTAACAGCGGGCCAACTTTAATTCTATTTCTAAAATACCTCGCGGGCCGCTCCAAAAAAGAAAACGGGCCGCAAATGGCCCGCAGGCCGTAGTTTGGACACCCCTGGACTAGACCTTGCTATGGATCTGAAAACTGACATAACTAGTAAATCTGCATTTTAAATTTATCTTAATTAAATGGGGCAATTAATAAATTAGAATTGTAAGAATCCCTTTTTGTGTTTTGAACTTGAAGGTGGTGCAAATTGTTGTTTTTCCTAAAATGTTTATCCAAAGATTCAAATGTTTGATTTGAATCAATGTATTTACATTCATGCATTTAATTTAATTTACTTTAAAAGTTGAAATATTTGTTTAAAGTTATTTAAAATGTTTTGTAACAGCAGATTTCCTAAACCTCACAAGTTCTGAACACAAAAAGACATTAACATTCAAATGTATGAATTACACAACCAAATATTGCAGGTTTATTGAAAGTCATTTAATTAAAATATACATTTAATTAAAATACATTTATTTTAAATATACGAAATGCAGATTCAAATACTTATGCCAGCTTTTAAGCTCCATATCTGGCACAAAAATGTGATATATTATGCCAGAAACAATTGCAATTGCACCCTTTTAAAGTATTTATTAATTAATATGATTTTGACAATACAAAATAATTAACAAAATAGCTCTTTTTAAATGCAGTCTACTTACCAGCCCGTTCCCATTAATCATATCTCCTTACACCTAAGACCATCTACAATTATTGAGTTATTGTCCTTATATCGTAAGTTGATAATGGAATTAAGATAACAGGTCTAAGAAGAGCTGGTAACACTTTGCAATATGTGTACATTAATTATCAGTACTTAGTTAGTGTCAGTTTGTGATTAGTTGAGACATTACTTAACCGCTTAACAATGTTTATTACTGTCGTAAGTAATGTTAAATAATGTACCTCTTTTTGGGATCTCATCTAGGCGTATTTCAAGGTTTTACTTAGGCCTGCTGGTTTTAACCCTCAGAAGTCCATATTTTATATATGTATATTTAATACATTTCAGCCTTTAGAACATCTTCAGTAGTACGACTATTATATTATAATTTACACAAAATATATATCACACAGAATCACATGGTATCTCACAATATAATATTATTACAATACCTAGCCCACAATAATGGTAATATCATAATTTTGATTCTGCGAAACTCAATATATTGCAAGGCATTTCTTTATGATTCTTTGTGCTATATTTTTCCCACCTCTAATATATATTTTAAGCCCTTCCTGCCACTGTTACTCAATGTCAATGTTAACACAAGCATATATTATACGTTTATATAAGCATATTAAATAAATGATAAAACAATTTATATATTTTAACCCATACCATAATACAAAATAAAAATAAGGTGGACCACACTACATATTGCTATTTATTATATATATATATATGACTTTATGAACTGGATATGACTTCTGAGGGTTAATATTCAGTGAAACAGTGACATTTATTCCATTACTATTATCAGACCAGTGGGATTTAAAAGTTCAGCACTACGAATTCCCATTTCAGAATAAACTGATTAAAACCCTTAAAATCAAACCTACTCCAGAAAAAGCTCAGACCCCCCATCTCACCAGCTCCCAAAACAAATGCAGCAGCACACCAGTGTGTGATATTTAGGCTAAGGCTCCTGCTGTCTGGTCATCTGTCAGTATCATGTACCGCGCCCTTTCCTCCCGTCTGCCCGACCTCAGCTAATACACGAGCCACCTGACCGCGGGACTGGAACTGGTAACGAGACGGGTTCCAGAATCTGGACTCCAGGCTTCAGGCTCCGGGTTCCAGACTCTGGTCGTGGGCTCTCTGGGTGGGTGAGATGCCCTGGTCAGGACTTCAGGGAGGTGGAACACTGTGGGGTCACTCCTGGGTGTTTCAGGATGGGGTGGCACGCTGAGTTTATGCTGAGTAAGGAGATCCTATCGGGACACAGTCCCTATAACCTACCCCCCCCCCCCCCCCCCCCCCCTTCACATTCACACACACAAACAAAAATCTCTCTTGGCCACATTAGCTTGGAGAAGAATCACCCCAATCCCAGCAACCCCTCCCAGACTCACTAACTTACAGTCTTACATCTGAAGATTTCAGGGATTTCTAAAGCAGCTATGAATCTATTAGATCTTCATTCATCGCTGCAGTAAATATAAATCAGTTCTCCTCATGTTCTTCAGCAGTTCTGCAGAGCAACACTTTCACTTAATGCCCCTTAGGGTCTTAGTACTGTAGTAAAACTGTGGCACAGACTTCAAAGTACTAGTAATAATTTTGGTAAAATATCAAGATCTAAAAATCTACATTCTGATATCTTCATTTATGTGGGCGGAGTCTGCCTATACTGAACATTAATTGGTTGGTTGAAGGCTGTAAGGTCAGCAAGTTGCCATTTCTTCAAGTGTTGTGTACATTATATAAAATGTAATGTAACACCCCATGGAAAGAAGACTAGGATTGGGTGACACGCCCATTAGAGAGTTCAGTCATGCTCCTCAACACCTTGGAACAAACTCTGAAATAAACTCTACACCGCCAAAGAGTTCCCCTCAACTCAACTTGTGGTTTAAGTTGGAGAATAAACTCACACAATTTAACACTTTCACACATTTTTGTTTAACTCCAGATTTTAGAACTCCAGAAATCTGCTGTGTGTATTGGAACATATCTTATATTTTATCATAATTACTCAGTACTTTGGATCTTCTACCACACCTTTACTCTATTAATGCCTAGAACTTTCCAACTTTCCTCCAGTCCTGTAGAACCAACTTTAAAACAGCCGTGTCTTCATTTTCACGAGTGTCTTGTGTTTAATGTTTGTTACGTCAGTTTTGTATTGTGTTACATGTTACATTCCCTCATAAACTCCTCAAGAACAAAACTGGTCCAAACTTTGCTTTGGATTTCCTGTGTACAGATGAACCCACTCCACCAACATCTTTTTTTCAGAACTCTGAATGAACCTAATTCACAACACTGATTCAGAACTCCAGAGAAAACCCGAACTCAGGCTGAACCTCAACACAAACAGCTCGGGAAGTTTTTCATCCATCAGTCCGTCAATGTTTGACACTGAAAGAGTGTCTCTGTGTCGATTTTCCTATTTACGGACTTCTCCCAAGTTTCCTCCTGTAAATCCATCACTCTCCTCCTGCTCTCTTTCCCAGTTATTCCACTCCGATCTCTCGCTCCATTCCTTTAAGTTGTGTTTTCTTTGCTGTAAAAAGCATTTCCAAATATGATTTGTATTATATGATATTAGTATGACAATGTTCTTTATTAAGGAAAAAAGAAATGAAGAGTTTATTTTTGTTACTGGTTTGTTTCACAATTCTTTTTTAAATTGGTATTGTAATATATCTATGCAAGAACTGTTGAGTGAAGCGATTTTATTTAAGAATGTCATCATGTGTAATAAATGGTAGAATCTTACAAGTGTCTCCTTGTGTTTCTATTATTTTACTCCACTCTAAAACTGTTATTATTGTGTCTACTATGAATATTGATTCATTAGTTAATTAGTTACACATACTTTAAATGTAAGTTAAATTATTATATTTGTGTTTTCTATGAATTCTGTGAACTAAGATTTAGATTTAGAGATTTAGAAGATGATATGTCAGACATACAGAGAGTGCAAGAATGCAGTTATATAATAATTTAGCAGTGCAAATTTGCAAAGATCAAAACTGCGGACAGTAAATAAACTAGTAGTGCAGAACAGAAAACCATACAAATAATGTAATGGGGCTTCTCTGAGAGTGTGTCTGCAGAGATGAGGGTGAGTCCATGGAGTGACCAGAGTTGCCAGAATGAAAAAGTGTCACAGAGTCTTTAGTTTGCTGTGCTGAGAGGAGTTGAACAGTCTTATGGCCTGAGGGACAAAAGACTTTTGGAGTCTGTCCCTGGAGCAGGACTGGGACAGCAGTCTGCCGCTGAATGAGCTCCTCTGCCTGGTGATGGTGCTGTGCAGAGGGTGGTGAACATTGTCCATGATGTTCAGCAGCTTGCTGAGTGCTCTCCTCTCTGCCAGTGGTGATAAGGTCTAAAGCTCAGGTTGTAGGAAAATCAGTGTTGTCTTTATCGCTAAATGTGAACTAATGTCCAAGATTTTCTGATTCAGGGTTTCAGATCAAGTAAAATTTCAGTAAAATTCAGTATCAGAACATACAGAGTTTCAGTGGACGATAAAATAGAGACTCCAGCAGTGTAGTCTTTAGTTTATACACTAAAAAACGAATGTCTGCCATTTAGCAAATTCAAGCTTAATTACCCGTTACTTGATTACCCGTCTAAGCTCTTTGCTACACTAGATCAGTCCTGCAGACACCTCCTACACAGGTTCTTTCCCAAAGGTTGCTCACCGATGATGTACATCATTGAAATGGGCTCCATCATCCTTCTACTCACTGTCTTCTAATCACTGCAGGCATGGCAGGTTGTATCTGCTGCACTACAGGTCAGAATTAACTCTACTGCAGATCAAAATGTATATCAAAACAATCAAAATGTAGATTGTGTTTCTTTTACAGTTTTTGAGTTCACTAAAACCCAATGTCTTGTTTTTTCCAAACTTAACAAAATCAGTGTTTCAGAGGGTTAGAAATCCCAACAATGGACTCATCTCTCTGGGAGACACTTTTACTCTCTGAAGATGAACACAGAGAGGATGAGGAACAGCTTCTTTCCACAAGCTAGTCATGCTCCCAACAAGGTCATCACCTAGAACTACCTCGTCAAATACCACACACAGTTACAAACACAGCTACCATACACACATCACACACTCAGGACTACATTTTTATAAATCGGAATTATTTATTATTATTATTGAATTATTATAAACACAATTACTATTATACTATACTCAGTATACATACTCAGTTTTTCAGTTTATTATTTTAAATATTTTTTATATCAATCCAAGTAGTATTTATGATTATATGCATGACTAATAAACATTCAGTACTCAGTGCTGAATAATCTAAAAAAATATATATGATGTATGTTATGATTAAAGCTCCACTAGGTATGGTTGAGATTTTGTGCTCGTGGGCTCCCCCTACAGTTGCAGAGTGTAATAAATGTATACATGTATACATTTTTATGAAAAGCAATACCGCAGGAGTCAGCAAGAGCAGGGGTGGAAGATGACTCACAGGCGGGTAACATGGTTACGGACTCTGGAACGGACATGACTACGAGAAGTGGGTTAAGTATAGAGGCAGGTGGGTTGGTAGGTGGAAAGGAGTTGCTGACTTGTGTGTGTGGGTGGAGCAAGGTCACATCAGTGAGAGGACTGAGGATACACCAAGGAAAGATGAGGTGCTTGAGCGAATGAGTGCAGGGGCCCCGCATTTAACAATACTTTGAATAGAATTGTTTGAGTCAGTTGGCTGAAGTCCAGCGGCAGGTTACGTGCCACAGTCCACAGGAAATCAATACCTTTGATACTATGGAGGCTACCTCAAGCACAGAAGGAGTGGAGGATGAAGGAGGTGTTGATAGGTTAAAGGCTAACGGAAAGTGGATGGGTAGGGAGAAAGGAATCGGTCAAAGATCCAAAATTAAATGTCCAGGCACAGGAGACAAGATGGCATGGAGGAGTATTAATGATGATTTGAAAGGTATGTAGGAGGGTTTGAAGGGAACAGCAGAGAGTAAGTTTATATATATATATATATATTTGTATACTAAAATGTATATTTCAGTTTGGGGCAATTTACTGCAAGCTAAGCTTACAAACAGCCATACAAACTTTGCTAAGCTTACAAACTTTGCTAATGCAAATCGCAAATGCTAATCGCTGCTTGCTTCCGCCTGCTAGCATACAGCTTTAGCAGTTAAACCAAACACTTTATCTCAACTTATATATCACATATTTACAGTCTGGTTGTTTTAATAACCTTTTAACTCTCTTATTAACATTTTAAGCTCCTTACAAAACAGAAATACCCACTGATTTACCTGTAATCTGTCTTTATCTGGTACTATCTGAATTCATCGGGGCTTCTCCTCAGCTCAGATGAACAATCTGAAAGAACGAATCTTTTGAACGAATATTTTTAGTGAACGGATTCTAATGATTTAGTTAATCTAAAAGAGCTACTGTGTCCATCACTACTAGTTGTGATGTAAAGAATTAAAGAAAGAAAGCTTCTGTAAAGAATTAACCAACTCCAAATGGCGGGTTTTTGTAGTCCTTGTCGAACTGTTAGAACTACATACAGGTCTGAAAGCAGGTCGCAGTGCTGTAAAGAGGCGCAGTTCTCACGAGTGTTGGTCGCGGCCGTCTAGAAAAATTTAAGGCCCTGTCCCACTGCGATTGCGTCTAAATATCCACTAAAGTACGTCCAAATTTCAGTGGACGCAGTTTAGTGGATATTTAGTGGATATTTAGACGCAATCTGGACGTAGTTTAGTGGATATTTGGACGGCACCGTCCAAGTGGACGTAGTTTAGACGTTGCCATCCACTTTAGACGCAAAAGTGGTTTTGGTACCTCCCAAAATTTTCGGAATAGACGGCGACTAATATGGACGTAATTTTGTGGATATTTAAACGCAGTACGGACGTATTTTAGTGGATATTTGGACGGCACGTACAGGTGGACGTCGACGTCCATAAAAATATTTTTCTGGCGTCCATCGCTTTTCCACACTTTCCAAGATGCCAGCCAAGAGGAAGGGTTCCGCTAAGACGGCCGCCGCCCATACAGTCCTCTCCTGCTGCCGCCTCCTCCTCCTCCCGGTCTGGTCCAGCACATGGAGGAGTATGTTCTGCTGCTGCACCATCACTGCAAGGAATCTGTGGTCCACGGTTGTGTAGAAGAGAATAGATGTGCTCTCCCTTGTAGCTCAAGAAGAAATGATGATTCACTAGAAAAAACAACCATATATAGTTGGCAGTCGACGTCCAAAAAGTGGACGTCGACTTCCAAAAAGTGGAAGTCGACGTCCAAAACGTGGAAGTCGACGTACAAATTTGGAAGTCGGCGTCCAACTTCAATTTAGACGGAATATGGATGTAATTTGGACGCAGCGCGTTCACTCAGTGGACGCAGTGTTTTCTGATGAATTTGGACGTACTTTAGTGGATATTTAGACGCAATCGCAGTGGGACAGGGCCTTTACAGGAGGAGCTCTGGCACAGACACGAGAGCACCGCTATTCCTCCTATTACACCTCAATGCAAGCTGCAGTGAGATTCAAGCTGTAATTTCACTTCTTTAAAAAGTTCAAAAATCAAGGAAATCCTACCTAGTGTGCCTTTAAGTGTCATATAGTACAGTGGTTCCCAACCTTTTTCTTCAGGGACCCATATTTTTACCATTGTAAGCTTTGGTGACCCAACATAACCCCCCCCCCCCCCCCCCCCCAAATGTAAAAGATGTAAGTGTATAATTGGGTTGGGGTGGGGGCGGGGGGGTTAGAAATGACAAATAAAAACTGACATTTACTATAGATGAATAAAATAAACACGTAAAAAAGGAAAAATTGATACATAAAACATAAGGAATTTTCATCTTATGAAGAAAAAAATTATTAGATCAATAAAATAATACAACTATTTAAAATGAATAAAAAATAATTTCTATAAAATAAAAACAAAACAAAAAAAAAAGAATAATATCAGTTTCAGTTTCAAATCAGTAAAACAGCTCACCAAAACCTCAACCTGTCCAAATATTGGACAATAATTGATTAACTTTAAAGGCCCTCACTCATTTTCATTTATTTAACTAAACTGAGTTTTATATTATTATATTATTATATTCAGCCTCGCGCTGAATTCAGCTCCGCGCTGCCGGAGAGAGCGCCCGCGCGCGCGCCAGAGAGAGAGAGAGAGAGACAGAGAGAGCGCAGCGCAGCGCGGCGAATTTTGCTTACCCTAGACTATATATAGTATTAAAATTAAACCCCTTAAAATCAAGAGGGCTTCGCGACCCATCGTGGATCTTTGGCGACCCATAGGTTGGGTCGCGACTCATAGGTTGGGAACCACTGATATAGTAAATGCGTAAATATTTCCATGCCCTGTACTGTACTGGTATTCACTTCTAACTCTGGGTAATGGTGACATCTGCAGGACAAATGCAGCACTGTATGCATCTGTACAGAACCGTAACACTGTAGATAGATAGATGATAAATAGATACTTTATTGATCCCCAAGGGAAACTTTTGGAAGAAATGGGGAATTTTTTGGTAGAAAATCTACTAGTAATTATTTTGTACAGTGGTACCTGTACCAGTGGTGGTACTTAAGGCATCCCAAAGTGGTACAAAATCAGTGATGTCAGTAATGCGTTACTTAGAGTTATTTAACCTCTTAATATTTCCTGATCTGTAGAATCAGGAAATCTCTTAAATAGAACCTGTTTGACAACATGAAGCAGATAAAATATCCCAAAAAGCAGCACATTATTATACCCTCATCTGAAGAAATTCAAATACAGATGAGAAAACAAAGTCATTGCTAATTTATCAGTCTGGAAAAGGTTATAAAGTCATTTCTAAAGCTTTGGGACTCCAGAGAACCACAGTGAGAGCTATTATTCACTAATGGAGAAAACACTGAACACTGGTGAATCTTCCCAGGAGTGACCGGCCGACCAAAATTACTCCAAAAGGGCATGAACAACTCATCCAGGAGATCCCAAAAGAACCCAGAACAACATTTAAAGAACTGTAGGTCTTACCTGCCTCAGTTAAGGTTAGTTTTAATGATTCAATAATAAGAAAGAGACTGAGGGAAGTCTTCCAAGATAAAAAAAACACTGCTGACCAAAAAGAACACAACGGCCCGTCTCACATTTACCAACTAACATCTTGATGATCTTCAAAACTTTGGGTAAATATTCTTTGGACTGAAGAGACAAAAGTGGAACTTTTTGGAAGGTGTGTTTTCCTTTACATCTGGTGTAAAATTAACACATCATCATTTAACACATCACCTCTGAATGGCTTAAAAAAAACTAAATTAAGGTTTTGGAGGGTCTAGTTAAAGTCTGATTGAGGTGCTGTGGATGATCTTAAACAGGACGTTTATTTTCCAATGTGTCTGAATTAAAACAATTCTGTAAAGAAGAGTGGAACAAAATTCCTCCACAGAGATGAGAAAGACTCGTTATCAGTTATCATTAAATCTTGATTGGGTGGCACAACTAAGTTATTAGATTTAGGGGGAAATACTTTTTCACACAGGACTAGATTAGTTTGAATGTTTTTTTTTACTTTAATAAATACAATTATCATTTAAAAAATGCTTTTTATATTTACTCAGGTTATCTTTGTCTGATATTAAAGTTTGTTTAATAATCTGAAAAATATCAGTATGACAAAAAAGCAAAAACTAAATAAATCTGTAGGGGCAAATACTTTTTCATGCCACTGTATGTATCCAGTTTTATAGTAATTGTTATCTCTTATAAACTTTCTTTTCTTAGTTTATTTTATTTCCTTTTCATATTCAGTGAGTCTGATGTCAGTGTCCTACATTTCTTTTAACATCTCTATTCTCTCTGGCAAATTGAGTTTTTTCTTTTAATTACTTTTTATTTACTTTTACTTTTTTTCAATTGCGGTTTCATTATTTTGTTCATTTTCATTAACAATAAAAACCTTTTATTTTGAAATTGTGTAAAATTATCGTGATGTTTAACTGGAATGCAGGTGTAACGTAATTTCCAGCTCCATCATCAGATTTCTGAGGTAAACTGAACACAGCACATGATAATCTCACATCTGAAGAAGAATTTAATATCAGATTATCAGATTCTGTACAGAATATTCTCAGATATCAGATACAGGACGCTCATAATCATTTCATATAACAGATTTCTGTGATGAAGCTTAAAAATCACTGAGATCTTCAGAGCTTCTGTTCACTGATATCTGTCCTATTTATATTTATAATATTTACTGTTCTTAAACAATAAACTCACAATCATAAACAATATATTTACAATCATAACTATTAATTACCAATAATAAACAATAAACTCACAATCATACACAATAAATTTACAATCATAATGATTTAATTACCAATAATATAAAACTCATAATCATAAACAATATATTTACATAAACAATTTAATTGTAGATTATTATGATGAAGATTTGCACACTCACTCACACACACACACACACACATACACAATTACACACACTCTCTCTCTCTCTCTCTCTCTCTCTCTCACAATCACACATTCTCACACAAACACAGTCTCAGACATATACTAATGCACACTTACACTCTTTCACACGCACACACACACACACACACACACACACACACAAACACCATCACTCACAATCCATCTCTCTCTCAAACACACACACAAACAAACACACACTATTCTATATCACACAGACGCACTGGGGAGCCATAATAAACATAAAACCCAGCATAGAGCGGTTCAGTGAATGTGGTGTAGAATGTGTGTAGGTGTGTGATTGTTTGGGTGTGTGAGGGTGTGTGTGAGGGTGTGTGTGAGGGTGTGTGTGAGGAGTGTGTGTGTGTATGAGAGGAGATGGTGTAGAAGGACAGAGTGCCGGCGGGACAGTCCACATACACTCCTACTCTGTTAGAGGGAGAGGGAGGAGGAGGGAGAGCAGTTCTGTTATTATTGTGATGAACAGAGTATCTGTTATTATAGATCTCCAGAATCCAGGACTTTTCATTCTCTCCAAACCCAGAGTCTAAACCTCCTCCTTTCCTGCCGATGGTTTTATAACTCAGAGCTACAGCAACGTCTCCGCTCCACTCAGCCTCCCAGTAACAGCGTCCAGTAACTCTCTCTCTACTCAGAACCTGCGGCCACCTATCAAATCTCTCTGGATGATCAGGATACGACTGCTCCTCTCCACACTCCACCCTACTGTTCTCTTCACTCAGAGAGAGAGATCTGTTCGCTGTGTTTGGATCCAGTGTGAGATCACAGCCGTCTGAACACAAGAACACACATTAGAGAGAGAGTGTGAGTGTGTGTGTGTGTGTTTGTGAGTGTGTATAACTGTTTGTGTGTGTGTGTTTGTGTGTGTGTGTGAGTGTGTGTATAACTGTTTGTGTGTGTGTGTGTATAACTGTTTGTGTGTTTGTGTGTGTGAATAACTGTTTGTGTGTGTGTGTTTGTGTGTGAGTGTGTGTATAACTGTTTGTGTGTGTGTGTGTGTGTGAGTGAGTGTATAACTGTTTGTGTGTGCGTGTGTTTGTGTGTGTGTGTGTGTGTGTGTTTGAGTGTGTGTGTTTGTGAGTGTGTGTATAATTGTTTGTGTGTGTGTGTGTGTGATTGTGTGTGTTTAAATGTGTGTTTGTGTGTGTGTGTATGAGTGTGTGTGTGTGTTTGAGTGTGTGTGTATGTGTGTGTGGGTGTGTGTGTGTGTTTGTGTGTGTGTGTTTGTGTATGTGTGTGTGTGTTTGTGTATGTGTGTGTGTGTTTGTGTATGTGTGTGTGTGTGTGTGTGTGGGTGTGTGTGTTTGTGTGTGTTTGTGTGTGTGTGGGTGTGGGTGTGTGTGTGGGTGTGTGTGTGTGGGTGTGTGTGTTTGTGTGTGTTTGTGTGTGTGTGGGTGTGTGTGTGTATGTGTGTGTGTGTGTGTGTGGGTGTGTGTGTGGGTGTGTGTGTGTTTGTGTGTGGGTGTGTGTGTGGGTGTGTGTTTGTGTGTGTGTGTGGGTGTGTGTGTGTGTGTGTATGTGTATGTGTGTGTGTGTGTGTGTGTGTGTGTGTTTGAATGGGAGGTAAATGCTACCAAAAATAAATCAAATGAAAAATTAAAATGAAAAAAAGCGTTTTGTGATTTCTTTTCCCAAACGTGTGAAAATTTTATGACAAAATCAAAAAACAAATTTGAAATTTAATTTTTCACTTGAGCACGGGTCACATGTGACAAAAATAAAATTTAAATAAAACATTTTGTCATTTCATTTTCATCACCATACGGGTATTTTACACTCAAATCTAAAATGAAAAGCTATTTGTAAAAATTACAATAAAAGCTCCACTTTGTTCTTTCCTTTTCTTAATAAACTGAATAAGAAATATCAAAACTAAAATCTAAATGCAATGGTAGCGTTTTTATTTATAAAATAAAAAGGTAAAGGAAGATTAGCGCTGTCTGCTGGTGATTTACTTTTCATTTCTCAGGTATTAAATGAATTTGGGGTTTTGCTGGAGGTTCAGTAGTTGTAGCTCCACCTACTGTTAATTTACATGTATTTGAAAGTGCAAAACAGTATTTACATTTTCATTTTAGTGTTTTCAGTTTGGTAGAATTTACCTCCCATATTTTTGAGTGTTGGTTTTTTGTGTATATGTATGAATGTATTTGAGTGTGTGCATATTTAAATCTGTGTGTGTGTGTATTAGTGTGTATTTGTGTGAGTGAGTGTGTCTGTGTATTTGAGAGCTTGGGTGTGTATGTGTGTGTGTATTTGAGTGTGTATGAGTGTGTGTTTTTTGTGTATGAGTGTGTGTGTATACTTCTCTGTGTGTGTGTATTTTGTGTGTGTGTGTGTGTGTGTGTATTTGTGTGTGTATGTGTGTGTGTGTGTATTTGTGTGTGTATGAGTGTGTGTATATTTTTGTGTATGAGTGTGGTTATTTTTGCTTGTATGAGTGTGTGTGTGTGTGAATGTGTGTGTATGTGAATGCGTGTTTTTGAGAGCTTGTGTATGAGTGTGTGTGTGTATTTGTGTGTGTGTGTGTGTGTGTGTACTTACATTTCTTCAGTCCTGTTTTCATTCTGATGCTCCCTCCATGCTCCACTCTACACACACACACACACACACAAACACACACACAAACACACACACACACACACACACACACACACACACACACACACACACACACACACACAGGCGTTAAAGCATATTTTGTGTACTCTGAAACATCCTTGTGGTTAATTAATTATTAAATAATAATTATCAAAATATACACATAGTAAACAATATTTACTAAATTAAATACAAATTAAATAAATAAGAAATACATGTTCTGGTAATGATTTGATGGTTTAAATAATTAAAAGGGTAAAATAGTGATTTGGTTAAAGTATATAAATCTAAACATCTTTACCTGTATAACAGTGATTTAAATCAGAGGACTGTACTATAGTAATATTACTGACCACAGTAACACTGGTTATTATTACCTGTGATAAATGTAACTATAATGCCTGAAAAAGGGTTAAATTATGTTCAGTAAAAGTAAACAGGGACTTTTAATATTGAATTTCTTTATTGAGTTAGATTAGATGATTTATCTGGTTATAAATGTTAGTTTAGTTATTATTATAGTTTTATTAGTTTGGTTAATAGTTGAGTTTGATCCAGCTGAGGCTAATAGGTGATACTCCTCTCCCCCTGCAGAGGACGCTCTTATTCTGAATCAGCAGGAAACTCCAGCCTCTGGCTGCTGCTAAACACTTCAGAATAAAGCTTTTACTGCAGGCTGGAGATACACTGAGCTCTGTGCTGCTTTCCCTCATTATAGAGCTATGAAATGTCCTTTTCTACATCCTCACTGCTACAGCTTTACACTAGTGATGACCATTACCAAGCTTCTGGATCATTAACACAGCTGAAGCAGTTTAATCAGAAAATGATTCAGTGAAGCTTCTGATACTCGTCTCTACGCTGCGTCTACTGTCCAGTTTCATTTCCTACAATATTCATTCTGTTTCACTGAAGCTCATTCACACTAATAAACCTTTATTACAACTAAAATAAACCAGTTTCATCTTTAAACCATTAAATAAACATTTCACTGACTCAATTCTCCATTTTATATTAACCACAAACAAAGATAATAAATAATACAAATTACATTCCCTTACATTCACAATTACAATCTGCACAATTTAATTACAGGGTTTTATTCTAAAACTGAATGTGTTGTGCTGTGTTGGGATTAGGATTTATCTTCTTTTTATTGATCATCTCAGAATATGTGATCAGATGGACTGATGGGCATCGATGGGTTCAGATATAAAATAGATCAGTTATAGATTTAGATTTTATTTAAAGGATTGGTGTGAAAACTGTGAGTAAATAAGGTATAAAATATGAAAAATATGACGGATTAAAACATCAGAACATGTTTCTCCAGTTTCAGTCAGTGTAATAAAGCAGGGATCTGAATCACAGTGGATTCAGTGACGTAACGAAGCTTCGGTTACTGTTATAACGTGACTCTAGTGATTTTAGTGAGGACACTGCTTTAATCTCTGTATCCAGTGAAACATCCAGACTTTACACTGAAAGCTTCATGAAGCATTGTGTAACACCACAGTCCAAGATAAGCCTGTTCTGGATCAGTTTTATCAGAGAATGAAAAGATGGAGAATACATTAGCCGCTTAGCTTAGCATAGGGTCTGTTCTAATGGGTTCAGAAGGAGAATCTCACTCTCTGTACTTTTATATGATCTGTAATTCAGTGTTTTAATAAAGGATTTATTACAGCACGAGGTTAAAGGTTTTAAAGTGGGTTTGTGTTTCTGTTCTCCTGCTGTTTTAATACAGAACTCAGCTGTATAGTTTAGCTGCTCTGCTACAGATTCTTCTGTAATTCAGCCTCTAAAAAAACATCAGCTTCTTTGTGCTTTAACTACTGAAATGTGTAATAAGTGTTTATGTAAGACAATGAGCTTTATGTGAGCTTTACATTTAAAAGTTGTTTATTTTATTGTTATGTATGTGAGACTGAAATGGTGCTGATTGTATTACAGTGTGAATTTTGGTACAGTGATTTTGTTCATTTAAAGGAATTAAGAGTAAAATAGTGCAGATTTCAGATGTTAATGTAACGTGCATGGACATCGCTAGCCCTTTTTAGTGGAACTCCAGCATCTAAAATGTATCCCAGCACCCCTAAATAAAGGGTGCCATCAAACGCATTAATACATTGCACTAAGTTGTTCCTGGTTTGTACATGTTTATTATTTATAGCAGTGTTATTGTTATTTACTGATATGTTGTTTGTTTTGTTTTTATGGACGTGTTTGTTACTTAATTGTTCTTTGTATGGTGAAACCAGAGAAAAATGTCCTGCCTTGGTGGGACATTAAAGTTTTATTCTATTCTATTGGGTGTGTGTTTGTGGGATTGACTAGCTGTTGATTTTGCTGTATAATACTGTATATTGTTTATGACTCTGACTATGAAGGTACAGTGTGGTATGTGCTACATTAGCTGGTGTAATGTATTTATCATTTATGTACTGTAAAAATTACAGTAAGCAAATAAGACTCTGATAATTCACACCCTGGACCAGATAATGGAGAATGCAGCTGTAGGAGGAATGTTTGATAAAATTATATAACAATGTGCTCCCAACAGTTTTATCTTCTTATTCGCTGAAAAGATGTGTGACAGAAACACACCTGTCTCCTGTATATAATAGTCTGCATGCCTGAATTGAATGTAAATGATTTTATTTCTTCTGATATGATTCACTCAGACCTAAAATTACAATTTTATAACGTGCTAAATATCATGTGATGATATTAACCATGTTTACATGCAGCCTGATAATCTGACAATATTTCGATTAATAGCTCAATCAGAATAGAACACCTTCATAAAGCAGTGCTATTGAGGCCATTCTGAATGCAGTTTTATCTCATTGAGCGAGGAGGATAATCCTTTAAGTGATCAGTTAAATAGAAGAATAACAGCTATATAAACTCCTGCATCCATTACATTTACAGTCAAAGAGTTACAGTACATTCTCCACATATACAGGACAACAGCAGCATGTAGAATTACTGGAATATGAGCAGTGGTGGCTCAGTGGTTAGAGCAGCGCTCCATCAACGACACGGTTCTGCCCTTAATCCTCACTGCTCCTGGGTGCTCACAATATTCCACAACATCACTGTGTGTGTTCTGAGTGTGCTCAGTGTGTGTGTGTGTGTTCTGAGTGTGCTCACTGCTCAGTGTGTGTGTGTGTTCTGAGTGTGCTCAGTGTGTGTGTGTGTGTTCTGAGTGTGCTCACTGCTCAGTGTGTGTGTGTGTGTGTGTTCTGAGTGTGCTCAGTGCTCAGTGTGTGTGTGTGAACAAAAAAAGATAACAGAATAACAGATTCAAAATATAAAAGCATAATAAACTCATTATATTATTGCATAATAATGGATAAAATGTGAAGGGGAACACTGTAAAAGGTTCCTGTAAGCTGCGTGTCAGTGAAACTATGAGTAATAGAAACTTATGAGTTAAGTAATTAAGATTCCACAAGAATTTACTTTAATATATTTTTAAATCATAATAATCCAGCTGGGGTTTCTGGTCTATATATCAGCATTTCAGATCATAAACTGATACAGCTAATCTCCTTCTAATCTTAAATCACATCCTATAACCTGTATTCTGTTCTGTAATTCTGCTGCTGTAGATTCTGTGTTCTTTTCTGCTCTAATCAGATCTTCTTCTCTGTCTGTGATCTGTAAACTCTCCTCTTCTGTCTCTTGCTGTGCTGTGTCTGTTTCTGACACCCTGGACACTCCAGCTCCCATTAAGTCAAGAACTGTGCCGTCCAGATAATTGGATAATTACCCAATCTAAATATTACCCTGCCTACTCAATCTCGCCCCACCTCACTCCTGAAGCTCTGTCTTGCTGATATCTCTACACCTGTATACCATCTCAGGAACCTCTCTTACTACTGCTTATGTCCCCAGTGTTCTGAAATTGGCTGCTGTTACACCCATTCTTAAAAGACCAGGTCTAGACAGCTCCGTCTGAGTAAATCTTAGACCAATTTCAAACTGACCATTTGTCTCTAAAGCTCTGGAGATGGATGTTGCTTTACAAATGCAAGATAATCTGTTCAATAATAACTTTTTTGAGAAGTTTCAGTCAGGTTCCTGCTGTCAGCACAGTACTGAGACGGCTCTAATCCGTGTTCATACTGATCAGCTCCTTTATGCCTTTACTCCTCTTGTGATTCTGTTACTGGTTGTGTTTCTGTGTTAATGGTTGTGTTTCTGTGTTACTGGTTGTGTTTCTGTGTTAATGGTTGTTTCTGTGTTACTGGTTGTGTTTCTGTGTTACTGGTTGTGTTTCTGTGTTAATGGTTGTTTCTGTGTTACTGGTTGTGTTTCTGTGTTACTGGTTGTGTTTCTGTGTTAATGGTTGTGTTTCTGTGTTACTGGTTGTGTTTCTGTGTTAATGGTTGTTTCTGTGTTACTGGTTGTGTTTCTGTGTTAATGGTTGTGATTCTGTGTTACTGGTTGTGTTTCTGTGTTACTGGTTGTTTCTCTGTCATGTCATCATTAGTTCTTGGATAGACTAATGCAGTTATTAAAATGCACTTTACTGTTTAAAAGTTCTGCTATTGTCCTTTAAGGTTTTGCACTGCTGTGTTCTTATCTGTCTCTCTTACTGCCTTATGCTCCATCACACAGATTCAGGTCCTCTGACTGGCTGTTCCTCTACTATGGCTTTTCTCCAGAGTGGCAGGTCTTCAGTGTTGCTTCTCCCATCTTTTTTTTACACTTCACACATTTTACTGTAAAGATTTCTTGGGATGTAAACGGAACTCTGTTTATTATTATTATTATTATTATTATTATTATTATTGTTGTTGTTGTTGTTGTTTAGTTGTTGTTTTTTTATTTATATTGTTTACTCTATTTCATAGACCACATGGGTTTATAGGGTTATGAAAAGAATCTTAGTTACAAACAAATCTCAAAAGAAACATTGTTTAATTTTGTCTTTTAATAAATCAATTCTTAATTCCTGAAAGCTTTCATTGTCCTTATAAAAAAGAGAATAATTTTAAGTGAGAGAAGTCCGTTTCAAACCCATCCCTGTGCACAAGAGACACCCCTTTACACGTTTACCCCACTGAGCCACTACACAACACTAATCACCTGTATCAGGACTGGTTTATTTGCCATTTTTTTTTAGTTTTTACATTTAAAAAATATTTCTGTTTTACAGATAGCACTGCCAAATATTAGAATTACCCACTATTGTGTTTTTTTATTAATTGTGTTCAGTTGCTAATTCTTTTAATATTATTGTGGCAGCTAGGGGGATATATTACAAATAGCCTAAATAATACATTATTAGCATTATTTTGGTCACAACTTGTATATTTTTGCATAGTATTGTAATATTGTGAGTATTATCACTGTGTTTAATAACTGTCCTCCACTGTATTACACACTCCAATCTACAGCTGAAACACCTTGTAGATCTTCAGTGGTTACAGGATGCTGATGGTGGACTATTCTCAGTCCTGCAGGGACACTGAGGTGCTGCTGTATCACTAACACCATGAACACACCACCATGCTAATCAGACTGCAGGGACAACACGCCAAAGTCAGAGCACACTGATTGGGTTATTTCATGTTACGAGAATTAGTATGTTTTTCACGTTTCCAGACGTGTAAGACATGCTTTTTGTGCCAAAGTGAAAAAAAAGGCTGAAAACAAACATTTGCTTTATCATCTCCCAAAATTTTGAATCTAAATCACATTAAAAAGACATTTTTTATATTAATTCTTTTACATCTAAAATGTGTTTAGATCGAAAGAGAAGTACAGAAAACTAATAATCCTGCTAAAAACAAGAAAATACTATTTCAGTGCAGGCAATGCTGTGGATATTCTTAAACAGTTTTGGCATACTATTTTATTTTTATGTAAAATAATTCAGTTATGGAGTCATATAGTTTGTTCATATATACATATGCAGGTTTATTATGTTGAAAAAAATCTTCAGAAATTATTTTAAACCACCAATATTGATTTATCGATTTTAATGTTTAAAGTGAAATAAAAAATGAAAAAAGGTTACACAAACGTTTTTTAAACATAAATAAATGCATGCTGTCGGTCATCAGTGTTGCCAACTTTGTTTGCGACTTTGTCACAATATTTAGCGACTTTTCAGTCCCTCCAAGACTTTTTTTTTAAAAAGCAACTAGCGACAAATCTAGCGAGTTTTTGTGGTGTTATTGGAGACTTTTGGAGACTTTGAGATGAACACACATGTTCTTCAGTTACTGTCCTCAGCGAGCAAGCCCCGCCCCACAACACTTACAGTGCAGTCTCTCACACTCAGAACAGAACCTCACCGCTCCACGAACACACTGCAAATGAACTGCGCATACCCAAAGCTGCCGCTGACTGACCCCACCCCATATTTACAGAGCAGGAGGTAAATATAAATGCGTCTTCAGTGTGACACGAACAGAAATCACTGCATTTAACACAGTCTCAGTCAGTCACTCACCTTTTTCACCACGTAGGCTGTCGCTCACTTCGTCCACAGTGTCTGTCTCTTTTTGAAGAGCTAAACATCTAGCTAGCTACCTCATCATTGAAGAAAATGATGTATATTAGGTTTGAAACTAAAGAAAATATGTATTGTGAGAATTAGAAGATGGCGTCCTTTAGCGGATTCTAGCGACTTTTAGGACAGCCAATAGCTAGTGTTGGCAACACTATATGTCATATTATTCCACAAATCTGTATGATAGCCTGACATTATATGTCAGTAATAAAACTAGGATGCAATTATGATCCTTAATCATACACTGCATCTCTTTACTATTTTTTTTAAACAAAATACATCCCTGTTACTCTGTAGACTTTCTTAATGTGGTGAAAATCAGCAATAGAAATCAAAAACATGTTTTCTGAACAAAAAGTTTAATATTAATACTTAACATTCAAATCTCTCGGGTACAGCACTACAATCAACAAACTGTTTCCTTCACTAAAATGCCTTAAACACAGTTAGAACACAGCAATAAAACACACTGGCGGAGTCATTCATACCTGAGTGTGCCGGGTTTGCAGTGTGGGGTGAGCAGATTCACTCCTGACTCTCCTGGGTTATTGTAGGTCAGATCCAGTTCTGTCAGGTGGGAGGAGCTTAAACTCAAACATGATGCCAGAGATGAACATACTTTCTCTGTGATCATACAACCAGATAACCTGCAGAGAGAGAGAGAGAGAGAGAGAGTTCAGTGTTCAGGCTTGTTTGTAAAATTACAGTTGTTGAGATAATTGTCTGCACTGTTTTTTGTGATCAAGTTGTATTTGCATGGATAAACATTACAGATGTATGTGCATTGACTGTTGTGGCACTGAGGTTGGAATCGGTAACTTTTGGTGCTCTTCTTTGATACACTGAAATCTGATACACTAAAATTTGATTATCTAGATGCGTCTGTTGGTCTGAAAATATATCTGTATAATAACATTTGGATGATAGATTTATAGAGCTTTGCATTTAATTCCATTAACTGGTGTAAAAACATTAATTTTAATGAGAGAAACATGTCAGTGTGACATTTGAACATGAATACTTAAATGTGATGCATGACCTTATACTCTTCCTGCACCGGTGACCAGTTGTGTGTGATGCTGAATAATTGTTTATTGTGTGTTTTGCAATTTTGGAATTTAGTCCATGTCCATTTGCTGTGCTAACGTAATTCTGTCTTGCCTCTCCTGTTTGTATATAGAGGTGACGGGTAACATTTATCTCTTTCCTCCTTCATCTTTAGGCACACCTTATGTTACAAAGCAGCTTGTATACATGGCTTGTAACTAACTTGTACTCCTTAACTTACTCAATTTTTTTAGCAGGCTAATACGGTTTCGAAAAAAGCCACAGTTGGTATTTAAATAGTTTTCGGTGCTTTAGCTACGTGACACTGTGTATGTTCCTGTTTTCTTAAAATAAACATTTCTAAAGTTTATATTGAGGAAACACACCATCATTTTTGAAGTGCTAAATCTGCACAGGAGGCCTTCAGTTTACATTTATTTCTTTATAAATCTAGGATGAACTGACCTGAGTATCTCCAGTTTACAGTGTGAACTCTTCAGTCCAGCAGAGAGAAGCTCCACTCCTGAATCCTGCAGGTCATTGTTACTGAGGTCCAGCTCTTTCAGGGAATTTTCCTGATTTAAAACTGATCCCAGATATTCACAAACCTTTTCTTCAATATAACACAAAGCTAGCCTGCACAGGAAAAAAAAAAAAACAGGTTTTAAGGTACACAAAGATAAGTATTTCAATGGAACAAGGATAACGTATTTAAATACTTGTATAAACAAAAGTTTGATCTGGAGAGGGGGAGAGAAACATTGCTAATAATGACACTGTCAACAGCTAGAGATATATAAAATAATATATTAGTGGAAAAAGTTAAAACAATATTGACTGTCACATTTCTGTGAACTCCCTCCACCTCTGACCTGTTTCACTATATCCCCATAATCTTCCTTTTCTGAAAGTATCCAATCAGTGACCAATCAGTGACCAGTCCTATTACTGCCTTCAATCCATGTTAGTGCTTTTTTCATTTACTTTAGTTTTTTTGTTTGTTTTAAAAACAGTTACAGCAAACAAAACAAACTCACAAAGATCAACATTTTGTCAAGGCAGCCAAAAATGGGACAGACAAGTGCAGATAACATAAAGATAATTTATTAAGTAAGGGATTAGGCTGAAAAGAATAGTCAAGAGCATACAGAGCAAGAACCAAAATGGCAGCGTAAACAAACATACCAGAGTGTTTAGGCAGGAGGTCATACACAAACCAAAGATAATACAAAAGGGAAAGGCAATATATATATATATGAAACATCTCACCCGTGAGGTTGTTTGAACTATGATGAAAAATATATATAATAATAATAATAATAATAATAATAATAAAACGCCTATCTCCAGATTTTGTGTACATTCCTTCCCTGTCTCTGCAAACGCCACATCTTATGTCTTTCTGTCAACAATGGTTTTCTTCTTGCCACTCTTCCATAAAGGTCAGATTTGTGGAGTGCACAACTTATAGCTGTCCTGTGTACAGATTCTCACACCTGAGCTGTGGTTCTCTGAAGCTCCTCCAGAGTGATCATGGGGGTCTCAGCTACTTCTCTGAGCAGTGCTCTTCTTGTTCGATCTGTCAGTTTGGATGGATGGCCATGTCATGATAAGTTTGCAGTAGTAAAATATTTTTTCCATTTTTGGATGATGGATGGTCCTTGGGATGCTAAAAGCTTGGGATATGTTTTTATAATCTAAGCCTGCTTTAAACTTCTCCACAACTTTATCTCTGACCTGTCTGATGAGTTCTTTCTTGTTCTTGTTCACTAGTGTTCTCTTACAATCCACTGAGGCCTCCACAAAACAGCTGTATTTATGCTGAGACTAAATTACACACAGCTGGACACTATTAACTGATTCTGAAGGCAGTTGATTGCACTGGATTTTAGTTAGAGGTTCACATTTTTCAGATTAGATTTTATTCAGCTTCACAATTATGTGAAAAACTTTAAGGTGTAAGAATACTAAAGCAACCCACTGTGAAATGATAAATATTACTGGAGTGTTCTGTTTTTATTTATAGATGTGTATTTAATGCAAAGGGATATAATAAATGTCACTGAAGTGTTTAGGTTTTATTTATAGACATATACATAATGTAAGAGGATATAATAAATATCACTGTAATTTTCAGGTTAAGAGTGTTCTGCATGCTAAAGGTGTCGCTCAGATGCTACAGCATGCAAATGAGCTGGTGATTGGTGGAATTACACTCCTCTGACTAGGCCTGTCACAAAAATCATAAAATCAACTTATTGTACACAAACATGAACTAATCATTTTTGGTTACCTTAATTCTGTCAGTTACGTTTTCTTGGCAAGGAGAGCCTATTAGCATGAATCAGCTAGCTATGTTTAAACTCAGCATTTGTAGTTTATTTTCAGAGTTGCAGCAAGGACGAGAGGATGGATGTAAGTGCAAGTAATTTTAACAATGAGAACAAACAAACAATAAACCAAAAACGTAACACAAAAACAAAATAAACAAACTGACAGGGCTTAAACAAACCGGAATAAAGAAATTGACTAGGACAGGAAACAATGAAGGAGCAACCATAATACACAAACAAGGGGACACTGAAACAAAGGGGCTATATATTTACACACACTGAGGGCTGGAAACACCTGGAGAATGTAATGAGGGGGTAGGGTTACAAATGAGCCAGGTGGAAACACTAATAACTAGGGCGGAGACAAGGGAAGAACAAAACAGAGCCATGCACTAAAAAGCCCATGGCAAGGAAAACAAGCAGACTGGAAAAACAGAGACTGACCAGAAAGAACCATGAAAAGGACCAAAGCGTGACATTTATTTCATAAGAATATTTTTAAATATTTATAGTCCAATTAAGGCATTGATATTTTACGCTTTTATGCCTTATAATTAGCATTTCATTGCTTTTTAAAATGGTGAAAACACCTTATTATGCTATTATCCTATCATTTAATCACTGGCATACAAAAAAATGCAACTGCAACTTTAACTGGCCAATACTTCTTGCACAAAACTGATGTACTATAAAGATTACCTTGCCTTGTATTATCTGCGCCATGTACACATCTGAATATGATGAAAACACTGAATTTTAAAGTTATTGTTGTTCATTTATTCATGTGAGAGCTTTGACTGTACTAAATATAAGACTGTCTTTGACTTGACATAAAACACACTGTAGAAACAGTGTGATTATTACTGCAAACAAGTGATACTGGAAATCTAAGTTCCCTACAGTCACATTGTAAATACTGTACTTAAAACGCATTAATAACACGTAAACAGAAAGGAAAACAACTACCCAGATTAATTATTTACTCATCAATCATAATATACTGTATATTAATATATTTAATGACTAAACTGGCTTTCTGTATTATTTTATTAGATTTGTTAATGCTGAGTGAGGAAAGGACTAAGGTTTTACAGTACAAACACAGGCAAACAACAGGTCACTACTGCCCTATTTACGTATGTGTTGTCACTGTTTATTAATGCTTTTAAAAGTATTTACAACCTAAATAAAAACACAAACAAATTCACACATTATAAACACTTTATAATTTAGCTTTACTTTAAAGTGGTTACAACATTTATCTACTGTAAATTAGTCTTACGCTTTCTGTGGTAAATTTACTCCACCTCCCTAAAAAAGTAGTACAAATTAAAAAAGTTGTGTTTTTTTAAAAAAAGTGTTTTTTTATAGCCAGTTTTTATCATAGCCAGGTGCCGATAATGGCACTTACATACAGTATCGATATCGGCAGATACCGTTTCAGGGTTTGGAATGTGGAGATTAAAATAGCAGGGTAAACAGCGCGGGTAGAACGTACAGACAAAATGCAACAGCATAGCAAGAGCTACTGCAGTGTGCCTTTTTGCTCAAACAGCAAACATAAACAACCAAACCAGACTAACCTGCTAACCGAGCCAAACGCTAACGCTATGGAGCAGGATTACTGCCGTCCACCATCTCCTGGTGAGTAACTTGCTTACTTTGATTAATTGTAATTGGTTACAATTGCCTACATTTCTACTTTTAAGTTCCCAGACAAGTAATGTATGTCTGCATTGTATAAAAGGCAACTTAATTTTCAATAATATAATGTTTTGATATGTGCTAGCGAAAGGTAAAAATTTTGATTAAGCATACAAAGCAAGTTTATTGCGGACGCTCTTTACTGAAGAATTAGAATTCTGACCTGAGTATCTCCAGTTTACAGGGTGAACTTTGTGGATCCATGAAGAGCTCCTCCACTCCTGAACCCTGCAGATCATTGCCGCTGAGATCCAGCTCTTTCAGGGAGGAGATTTTTGATTTTAGAGCCGATATGAGAAATTTGCAAGATTTCCCAGTGAAATTACAGGTGGCTAATCTGCAACAAGAGGGTAGACAAAGCATTAAAAGTACTATGTAGTATGTATTATTTAGAAATACACCAACTGGACAGAAAAAGAATGTTATGAATATTTTTTGTAATAAGAGACAAAGGGCTCTATTTTATTATTTTTAGTGAATCATCAACCGTGCACCATGCAGCTTGATTGAGGGCATCAGTGTGTCTTTGCTATAGTAACGACAGGAAAAGTATGCCTACCCACACACTCATTCAGCATCCTGAACCCCACCCCCCACCAACACAGTACTGAAACTCTGTACTAGAATACACACAGTACTGGAACTTTTAAAATGGTCATGCACTACACACCCCATACCTGCACTACTGCTTATACTGTCATACACACTTTAATTCCCCAAAAACTGTGAACTTTAAGAACTCTACGCACTCATTCACTTTACTAGCCTTAAGCTATTATATCATATTTGCACTACTGTTCATACGGGTTCTGTTTGTACTTGCACTGTCATTCCATCTTATCCCCCATCACTATTGCACTATTGTCTTGTGTATGTCTATTTGTGTCCTTGTTGTATTGTACATATAGTGTCTCCCATTCTTTTTATATTTATAATCTTATATCTGTACTTGCTGTAATTTTTGGGAAGGAGAGTAACATAATTTCAATTATGTGACTTTGCACAGCTTGGATGCGTCACTTGCTGTTACTTTTAAGAGCCAGGTGCACTCTGACTTTGGTGGATTGCTATTTTAATGGCGCATTGTGCTTTGTTGCTTCTCAGCAGTGGAAACTGACCTGCTTATTTATTGGAACAGCAATGTTATTTTATTTTGTATTCTGTTTATTGTTGATGTAAAAGTTGGGTCTGCACACTGTTGCATGTCCATGTGAACATAACAAGGGGGGTGAATGGAGCATGCATGCGTAGCTAAGATAGGAATGGACATATGCCAGAAATTTACATGAACACACCTCACTTCCAGGGTCTAAGATAGAGCCCAATGTCTTGATGACAATCGACATAATGATTGTTTTGTAATCTGTATAAATCTGTATAAATCTTTTACAACAACAAAAGGAGTGCAACAAAAGAAAAAATAATTTTTATTTTTGCATAGAATATGATATGGCACACCCCTAACTAAGATCTTAAAAAAATACAACAATTGTATCAGATTTGTAAGAAGTTGATGATCCACAATGTCATGATACTAATATGCACTCCAATTATCTCCATATATCCAGGATTAAAGTAAAATAAATTATACTGGACTGATATAATCTGTCTCTAGTAGATATATAACGGAAAATGAGAACAGTGTGATTTTTTTCTTTTGATAAAAACAGCAAAAAGGTAGTACCCTGATGTGATAATTAGGGGTGGGTGATAATGCACAATATTTCAGGGCATAATACCTTTTACAATATTTAAAAATGTTGGCGATATTCTTGCATACTATATGAAATGACACACCCCTAATTCACAAATGTAATATATTGTGATATCAAACACACACGGACTGTGTGTTTGATATCACCAATCTGTGTTTATTCTCACATGGCACCACAATAAAACTAATTAACACTCTAAAATAATGACTAAAGTCTTTGTGCTTCACTCCCGTCCTTCCACTCAGGATTCCCTGTGCTTCAAATGTTTTAGGTCCATTTCCCCTGATAAGCAGCACCTGTCTGTAATCAAGAGGGAATGATATCAAACTAAACTGCGGCAGAGTTGTTGGCTCTGCCTTCTACCCTCCACAACATACTGCATAAAACATATAAAACATAAATAGAAATTGTACAATTCTGACCTCAGTATTCCCAGTGTACAGTTTGAACTCTTGAGTCCATCAGAAAGCTTCTCCATTCCTGAGTCCCGCAGGTTATTCTTACTGAGGTCCAGCTCTTTAAGGGTCCAGGTCTCTGATAGTAAAGCTGCTCCCAGAGTTTCACACGTCTTTTTCTCGAGATTACACAAAGCAAGTCTGCAAAGAGAGATCAGGCACAACAGACACATAAAATATACCTTCTGTTCATCAATAAAGAGGTGGTCCGGAATATCTTGGGAACCTAAGTGAGATTCTAATAAGGGGGTCAACTGAATTGGGGGAAGAGGAAAAACTTGAGTATAAGATATGGTTATATTTTAAAATTAAGTTAATCCAATGATGTGATTTCCTGTTCTTTAGGACTACTACTACTTTATTAGTAAGAGCTAGAGACATCAGTAAGGGGATACTGAGTTTAGATGGGGGTGTATATTAAATATATCACCAAGAAGAGTGGTGCTGATGTTGGAATACTGATGGGAAGTGTCTCTGGGACTTTGGTACAAAGGGAGTGAAAGGACTAAAATAGTCAAATGGCATGAAGATAATTGTCTGTGCTCCCTAAATTGCAGAAAAAAAATCATCCAATATGTCAGCCAATGTCACTTTCAACATTTTGCATTGAATTATGTGAATAACTTTATATTGTTAGCTGCAAATTTGTGTTAGTGGTCATGGTACAAATGTGTTTACATATTTGTTTCCATAAACCAGGATTGGGAGAGAGGTCCAGACAATTTTCCCACTTAGCTGTTGGAAGCGGTATTATATTATTCAAGGTGGATATGAGTGAATATGATTTAGAGATCTTTTTTTTTATAATTATTGAATTGGATGAATAGCTGTAGTATATTATAAAAAATATTTTACTATTTTTTTTTCTTTCGTTCTTAATTTTAGTTGTTGATATTGGAGAGTACAGTACCTGTAACATTGCATTAAATTACATTAATATGTTGTTCTGAAATAGATGAGGTGTGTGATTCCCTTTTGCTTCCATGTGGAAAATTGAAGGGCTTTAATTTGTAGTGTGAAACTTGGATTGTGCCAGTGTGGAGTGAACCTGTTCAGTGCTAGCAATGACTGGTTTTTCACCAGACTGTCAGAGTTGTAGAAAAAGTATTACGTTTATAGATTTAAATTTGTTTGTTGAATTTAGGAGGAAGGGCAGTCTGCAACAGATATATTTCTGCATTGATGTTCACCTCAAGCCGAATGGTACCTGTGTTTCTGTTCGTGGATGCATTTAATCAGATACTTTAACTGATTTGTGATAAAATATTGATGTCTTGACTTAACTTTTCAGTTACTTACTTACCGTATTTTTCGGACTATAAGGCGCACCGTATTATAAGGCGCACGATGAGTGAACGGTCTATTTTTAGTGTTAGTCCATACACAAGGCGCACTGGATTATAAGGCGCACTAAATTAAACTTTATTTATATCAGTAACAATAACTCTGAGCAATAAATCCTTCACAATATCTGTGAAAAATAACAACATCTCTGAGCAATAAATCAACAAGCACAGCAAGTACGTATTACTCCGCGACGCTCCTGACAACGGTAGCCGCAACGCTCCGACAGACCATAATATTATGTTGAAGCACAGCCAGTACGTATTACTCCGCGACGCTCCTGACAACGGTAGCCGCAACGCTCCGACAGACCATAATGTTATGTTGAAGCACAGCAAGTACGTATTACTCCGCGAGGCTTCTGACTATAATAGCGTGTTGTGCCGAATTCGGTGAATAAAACGGTTTTAAAACAGAGATAAAGCTTGGATAAGTTTCATTTCTGGATGAAGTGATTTCCAGCGCTGTTTGGATATAACTGTGGATTACAGGAGACTGGATTGATGGATTCTCTTTAGTCTGGACGCGTTTTGAAGGTAGGACCTGTGGCTGAGCGCGGGTGTGTGTTCGGGGGGTGGCGGCAGTGACCGGAGGTTACCCCAGGAAAAAAGGAGAGCCTTTTATTACTGGAAACATGCGCTCTGACGCAGCTCTAATTCATGAAACATACATCCTACAGTAAAAGCACAGTTCTGGAATCCGGAGAGCCAGACGGTTCGAATGGTGTATGACATGACCGCATTCGATGAAATATGGACGAACGATAAACGCAAATATGAGAGTTATGAATTATTAAAATCATAACCAAGGCATATTTCGCCCTAAATGTTTATTTTCTGAAAGGATATTCCGCTAAATAGGCTAAATATCTCAAAAGCAGAGATTCTAAGCTTTAAAATGGTATATTGGATGTCTATATTGAACCTGTAACTGTTCATAACTATTCAGAAACACAGCCAGTTATGAAATATTAAATATTTCTGGCCCGCCGATGGGCCAGCGCGTGTTAAGAGGTTAACTTTACTTAGAAGTGGGCGCTAAAAAGAAACAGTTTGTGCTATTACCCCAGAACGGGTGGAAAGGAAAGTTTACCGGCACCTTGTTCTGGCCACGGAGCTACAGTGGAAACTAGCTACCCTGAGCCACAGCTGAGAGGCAGTACGGCAGTCAAAGGTAACCGCGCGCTAGCCCAAGAGGGGGATCTTTTTCTGGCGTGGGTGAGGAATTCTGCACAACAGAGCGCCGTGTACCACATAAAATCGAGGTCAGTAAACACAAGCAAAATCCATACACAAGGCGCACTGCATTATAAGGCGCAATGACGATTTTTGGGAAAAAATAAGTATTTTAAGTGCGCCTTATAGCCCGAAAAATACGGTACACTCAATATCAGATATCAAATATCTGATCAACAGTGAATAATTACACTAAGCAGTTTTTTGTGGAAGGTGTATAATTCTCAGCACAGTAGTAATAGTGACATGGGTTTGGCATTTGTGTATCAGTGTAAAAGTGAATCAAAAACAAAGTATAATTATAAACCCCACTAAACCAAACATTCAGCCTGAGATAATTAGAGACAATTTGGTGATGGTTCTTTTAACCCATTTAAATGTGGTGCCAGAGGAGTACTGGTGTGTGCATTTGTAATGTTAGTGTAGAATTATATGATCTAATGAAATTTTATGATTCTGACCTTAGTGTTTCCACTTTACAGTGTGAACTCTTCAGTCCATCAGAGAGCTTCTCCACTCCTGAATCCTGCAGGTTGTTGTTACTGAGGTCCAGCTCTTTTAGGGAAGAGTTTTCTGTTTTTAGAGCTGCATTTAACACTTCAATGCAGCCAGCAGTGAGATTACAGCCAGCAAATCTACAGATGGGGAAGAAAGAAGTTACACATGAAGCAAATGTGAAATTATTTAGCAACGACTGAATCTGAAATTGTCTAAACAATTACATTTATAATTGATATTCTTTGGAATTCTGGACATTAATATTCAGACACACAGTGCATGTAGTGTCATTCTCTCTTTTTATTGCTAGAATCTCAAATAGGAACAAAAACACATTATTTGGCTTAATAATCTACAAATAACGTATCTGAGTGTTCTCAGCTTTGAAAACATACACGTTAGAAAATAAAGAATGCAAAAAGATACATCTTACATAGTTTTATGTATTTTTCAAACTAGAAAAATGTTTTAAACTGTACTGAATTGTGCATGGAATTTTAGAATATGGTGCACATACTAACTTTAGCAACTATATTAACTATCTTAAATTATTAACTGTTACTTATGTAAACAGACAAAGCAATGGTGAGTTCCCTGTTTATTTGTGTCACACAGCAGCCTATTTAAAACCTTTACATAAAACAATAATTAACATATTTAAATGTACTGCATGTTAAATTTAAATAAGGGTTTTTTTGCTGACATGGACAACATTATGTTTGTCAGAAACCTAACAATGATCTTCTAAGTAGCCAGTTGTGAATAGTTGTGATAGTGAGATTGCGGGAAGCTATTTTGAGTTGGGGGTAGGCGAGCACAGGGAATGTGGTGGGGGGGGGGGGGGAATCAGGTTAAGCTGGCTACTCAGAATGGTTACCTGCAGCTACACAGTTAGTTTTCCTCTCCATGTGCTTTTCCTTCTCCTTGTGCCATGTGTTCTGTTGATCTTCTTTCCTCCCTAGTCCTCACCTGTGTCTTGTTTGTTAAAGGTCACCTTCCGTCGTTTTTTCTTTCATTTTAAAATGTCTAGTTGTGGTCTCTAGTATGAATGAATGACATGTGAGCCGTTTTTGTAAAAAAAAAGTGCTCAGGTGTCTCTGTATAGCTCTTTTTTAATGGACTGTTTTAGGGGTGTGTCCAAAATGACCGGATTCCAGCTTTGCTCATGAATATTCATACATGCAAACAGCATGCAAATATCTCTCCTCTGATTGGCTAGGAGCACTGCGACGCCCCTCCACCGCTCTGCCGCTCACTGCCTCCCACCTCCTAACTGATGAGCGGTGATGTTGCGTCGCTTCAGCTCCGCCTCTGGGAGTTTCTCGAGCCAAGGTGGGCTGGTCTGTGAGTTTCTGCCTACGTAGGCAGAAAGATAATTCAAAATTCACCCGTTTTTCGGAGGGGGGGAGGGGGGATTTCTTTGCTTAGCTCCTGCAGACAATGGGGGCTGCAAAACAGTTTAATGTGCAGATGTACACATTCAACTCGGAGAGACCTACTGTATTCCACAAAAAACAAGGAAATTCGGATTTTCGCGGAAGGTGACCTTTAATCAGCCCTTTTGTCAGCTTCCCCAGATGTTCCCTGTCCGTATTGCACTCCCCATTTACTATACCACACACCATCACTGCTTTACCACCTTTACATTTAACAAAAAACACCTCCCAACTATAAAAATAAATATACTTAAAAATCTGCACAGTAATTATAAGTTATAATTAGTTATATTTATTTCTGACAGTTATAAGGATTTATATTTATGTTCAGTACACAGACTTAATAACTGTAGCTTAATATAGCAGATATAGACATGTAGAATTTTAACAGATACTAATTCTCACTCAAATGCTGGAGTTTTATAAATGAAAAAAAAATCACTTTTTTTTATATATATACATTTGAAAAATAAAGCACGTTGTCACCCTGGCGTCTGGTGCTGTCCGTCAATTATATAAAACTTAAAACATTTGACATACACAGAAATATAAAGCTATATGTTAGTGTTTGTTTCTTATCACCAGGGCAAATTTATTAAAATATTAAATATATTAATTAATTAACTAAAGTCTCATCCAGCTCTCTAAAATGATGCAGGCACGAGTAACCGAGCTTGGCGCAGAGCACGCGGCATTGCGCGCGGGATTACCCTGTATGCAGTGGTCATTACCTACCAAAAGTGAGCCAAGAAAGGACATTTGATGAGCAGTGACAGAATCACATGCCCCTAAGTCAAAATTAATGCAATGCATTTAGGCCCTATCTCTCAACTGTTAGTCCTTAAAGGATCTCCTGCTAATGTCTTGGCGCCATATAATAAAAGGAAAGCTGTGGAGCCCATGTCTGGATAGGTCATATCTACTTTGCTGGCAGGAGGTAGACCTACACAATATTAGACAGGTGATAAAATTGTAAGATGACCTGCTGAGTCATGGTTTAGTGTTCACTGAAACTTCTTGGTAGTATCTATACAACTTTATTGGTTGTCATTATGAATTTTTGGTGCCTGAATCACAATATCTTGGAATGATATTCAGTTATCTCAACCTTCTCCGAGAGCTCACTGTGTTTTATAAATCTGTGTAACCGCTAAATAAGCAGCAGCTATTTAATCCTTAGTATTTCTATTCAATATCAGTCCCCCAACAGATAGCAGAAACTCCAAATTAAAGAAACACTCACTGAGCCTTTCTGCAGTTTGAAACAGCAGGGATGAGTCTCCTGTATCCTTCGTCTGATGTGTTGAATTTGCTCAGGTCCAGCTCTTTGCGGGGATTCTCGGTGTGGAGACGCATGTAGGTTATAACTGAGCACTGTGTAGGAGAGAGCTGCTTTTTTGAGTATTTATCTGGAGTTAAAGAAATGGAAAGAGAACAAAAACAGTCTAAGATCAGCGTCATCCAGCGACTGAAACCAGCTGGATGGTTTATTACTACTAAAAAGATTGCAGTACTCTGTTCTTAAGTTTATCTTATGAAATATGCTGAACATCCTGGATCACAGGGCAGTTTCACAGTGTGATCATGTGATGTCACTTACAAAATGCTGGAGGTCATTATAAGATTTTTTTTTGCTTCTAAGGTTCCAGACCTTTTAACAATTACAATGCTGTAATACCGGACCAAACCCCTAATGAGCTGCAGAATTAAATAAACCAATTCAGTTAGTTTAAATAGATAGTCAGGGCTTTTGTGGGTAAAATGGGACTTTTAGTAAAATAACATTGGTCTGTACAAATCTCACAGCTGTGTGTGTGAGGTCTGCAAACTGGTTCACTTTGTTCTAATTGGTAGAGAGGGTAGGTAGTATTAAGATATGGGTGTTTTAGTCACTTTATTGGTTGTCATTGATAATACATTTTCTGGCTTGGTGTATTTAAACAACAACCCTGCAGAAGGCCAACGAGCCTAAACCAGTTAGTTCCAAAAAAAGTGTGATTTTTACAGTCATCTAAAATTACACTGTTCCAGCTTTTGTTTTTATCAAGCATATTTTGTCCATATTTTTCTGTATTGTGTGTTTATTTACTAAAGTACATTAGAGTAAATTGTTTGTCTCAAGTGTGTCTATTTGACCCATACAGTGAGCTTGTGCAATATGCTTTTATGGCAGACAGCAATCAGCAGCAACTGCTGTTATTAAAATACATTATATTGCACTGATCTATCATATATACATATAAATATTTATTGACCATTCATATAATGCTGTGTAGTAGTAGTGGTCCTGGCAGTATAGTTTAGCTTTCTGAGGGTCTGTGTTTAGCACATCATCTTGATTAAGAATACAATATCCCAGAAGTCATGACTTTACATTTCCTATACATGCACACAATCTAAATTATTCCAATTTTCTGAATATTGCTAAAAATTATAAATAAAAATTACCTTTCAGGATGTAAGCTATAAAGGCCGTTAAAATAACACCAAAAACTGAAAAACAGATGATGGCAATCTTCCAACCATGAAATCCTTTTCCTGTAAAACAAACCACATAAACATGTACAGCAAACCCAACATGTGTTTGTACTTCATTGTACATTGTAATGTATTAAAGATTAATTTATTGTAATGCAGAAACTGTGTACATAACATTTAAAAAGAAATCTGTGTTTTAGTGTTTTTTTCAGTGGTGTTTTAAACAGGAAAACTCTTGGAAATGTACAGGCCAGGGGGCACCATGACTAGGACTGCAAAAGTTATAATATATTGAACTCTGGTGTAGTCTGAACCGTGCATTACAGATCGTTTAATTCCTCAACATGCTTAACTGTTCACAGTAACAGTTATTTTGACCAGGGGTGCATGCCACGGTATATGGCAATTATGTTTGCAATTGAGTTTCTGTATATTTGAATGAGCTGTTTCTGTAACTGTGTTGCAACCTCCCTGGTCTCCCCTACTTACTTATTTTAATTACAAAAGTTGTCAGTAAAAGGACAAATATAATAAAATGTATGAATGTATTTAATTTTAATATGAATGTAAATTAATTGAATGAGTGTAATTCAACGTGTAATATGAAACAGGAAATATACAGATTTACAGGAATGAGTTATACTGTGATTAAATCACTCATGGATCTTGATGAACGAAATTTAATTTAAATTGTTTTCTGTTATGAATTATGCCTACACACTCAGGCCACATAATACTGAGCATTTTCCTACACCAAGATGATCCCAGGGCTCACTGCACCATGAGAATTTTATCTTTGTACCTAACAGAATTCAGGATACTGATGGCTATCGCATGTTTAATGGTGGAACTGCGAACTCAGGTGTTCTCTGGCAAATTCCAATCAAGCTGTATGGAGCTGTGGTGTGAGTAACAGGGACTGGTTGTAATGCCACCTTCGTAAAGTCATGTCACATGACAGTTTTTTCAGAAACATGCGCACCAGTAGCCCGCTGGAGATCACGCTGTAGAGCTATGGCAAAGCTCCTTCTGTTCCACACTAAGGATCAGATATATGGATGTGCTCTCCTGGAGGAGCAGAAATACCTGTGCAACCTGATGCAATGCAGATACAGTCATATGAAAAAGTTTGGGCACCCCTATTAATCTTAATCATTTTTAGTTGTAAATATTTGGGTGTTTGCAACAATCATTTCAGTTTGATATATCTAATAACTGATGGACGCAGTAATATTTCAGGATTGAAATGAGGTTTATTGTACTAACAGAAAATGTGCAATATGCATTAAACCGAAATTTGACCGGTGCAAAAGTATGGGCACCCTTATCATTTTATTGATTTGAATACTCCTAACTACTTTTTACTGACTTACTGAAGCACAAAATTGGTTTGGTAACCTCATTGAGCTTTGAACTTCATAGCCAGGTGTATCTAATCATGAGAAAAGGTATTTAAGGTGGCCAATTGCAAGTTGTTCTCCTATTTGAATCTCCTCTGAAGAGTGGCATCATGGGCTCATCAAAACAACTCTCAAAAGATCTAAAATCAAAGATTGTTCAGCATAGTTGGTCAGGGGAAGGATACAAAAAGTTGTCTCAGAGATTTAACCTGTCAGTTTCCACTGTGAGGAACATAGTAAGGAAATGGAAGACCACAGGGACAGTTCGTGTTAAGCCCAGAAGTGGCAGGCCAAGAAAAATATCAGAAAGGAAGAGAAGAAGAATGGTGAGAACAGTCAAGGACAATCCACAGACAACCTCCAAATAGCTGCAGCATCATCTTGCTGCAGATGGTGTCACTGTGCATCGGTCAACAATACAGCGCACTTTGCACAAGGAGAAGCTGTATGGGAGAGTGATGCAAAATAAGCCATTTCTGCAAGCACGCCACAAACAGAGTCACCTGAGGTGTGCTTGTGCTTTTGCATACCTCAGGGGACTCTGTTGTGGCGTGCTTGCAGAAATGGCTTCTTTCGCATCACTCTCCCCAAACAGCTTCTCAATGAGGTTAACAAACCAATTTTGTGCTTCAGTAAGTCAGTAAAAAGTAGTTAGGAGTATTCAAATCAATAAAATGATAAGGGTGCCCATACTTTTGCACCGGTCAAATTTTGGTTTAATGCATATTGCACATTTTCTGTTAGTACAATAAACCTCATTTCAATCCTGAAATATTACTGTGTCCATCAGTTATTAGATATACCAAACTGAAATGGCTGTTGCAAACGCCCAAATATTTACAACTAAAAATGATTAAGATTAATAGGGGTGCCCAAACTTTTTCATATGACTGTACCACCTTATGCTACCTTATGCTACCTGTACCTCAAATCTAGAGAAGAAACAGTCAGAAACTACAAGGAGAGAGGTACTCTGCAGATTGATATCCCTGATGTTTAATGTACAGCAGTATACTTGGTGATTTTTTTTTCAGAGCAGTGTATATTGTTATCATCATATGAAATGGCCTAAATTGTGAGAGTAAGTACTGTTTCTTCTCTAGATTTGAGGTACAGGTAGCATAAGGTAGCTCATATTGCATAGCCTTATTTCTCACCTTTAACTTCAACATAAAGAGTTGCATCATCATACTGGGATTCATATCGAATGAAACATTGGTAAGCTCCATCATCAGAAGGTTGGAGAGCTGAGAGTTTCAGTGAGGCGTTTCCTTTCTTCAGTTCTTCTTTAAACAGAGCTGTTCTTCCTCTGTAAGACTCCATCTGATCTCCATTTCTGTCTTTATATTCTTCATACAGGTGAACTAGCGTGTCTGTCCGATGCAGTCTGGACCACTCCACAATCATATCCTTAGCACTGATGTTGGGTTGGAGAGAACAGGGTAGAACCAGATCTTCACCAGCTACAGCAACAAGAGGAGCAGCTGGAACCACTACTTTAAAATATACTGAAAAAAAGAAAAAAGTAAATCAAAGTGACCAGGGATGCATTTCCCAAATATTCTTAAGGCTAACTACTTTGTAATGTTGTACTTAAAAACATTTCTTAAGATCAGCAATGAGTATGTTGTACTTATATGAGAACTCCATAACTAACAAGCTTTCACACACACGATAGTCCCTTTAAAAAAATCACACTCTGGTTCTGCACACCTTATTTACATACAAAAACATGCAAACATGAAAAATACAAATTTTGCACCAAGTGCACTACATCCACCAATAAAAATATCATATGCTAGCATGACTTAAGTGGTTATGTGACACTGTAAAGTTCAGTTATCAGCATAAATATATGTAATATTTAAATCCCTGGTTTAACATGAACAGCAGAGATGGGCATGTTGATTTATTATTGATGCAATAAATCACCTGTGTAATTAGATTTGTCACTTTTATTATTTTAGACCTACCATTTTTATGTAATAAATACTACAAAGTACAGACAATCTTCCTAAAATAAATTTTATTGTATACATGAACAGTGTCTATTTTTACCCACCATTTAAGCACCTAAACGGTGTATCTGTTCACCTATGAAACATGTACATAAAAGTTACCGGTCAAATGTTTTAGAACACCAGTATTGTTTAGTAGTCCAGTGGCAGTGCTGTATGAGATTTAGTCCAGTGTTAAGCTAAGCTAAAGGCTTTGTCATGTGGGTCAGCCAGACCTCTTCCTGTTCCATTTTTTTTTCCAGTTATTGGTTGGATTAGGAACCATAGAGTGCTAGAAGGAAGCTTTTAGCTTTTTCCAGGAGCAGAGTTAAGGATTTTCACTCTAAACTATTATTGCAGACTTACTGAACTGAATGCATGATAATATATATATATATATATTTGTTTTTTGTATTATAATGATCCATAATGTTTTTTTTGTTTATAATATGTAAACATGAAATTAAATTGTTTTAAATACAATTGCGAGAATAAAAATATAAATGTTTGAAACAGACAACTTGCACTATTAACTTTTTAAATACTAAATAAATTAAAATAACACTGAAATAATGTTTTTTTTTTATATACTTTATAATGATAGGAACTGTGATACTGTGTGAAGTAACTGGTTAACTGAAATTGTGATTTTTCTTACCTTCAACTTTAACATAAACAGTTGCATCATCATACTGGGATCCATATCGAATGAAACATTGGTAAGATCCATCATCAGAAGGTTGGAGTGCTGAGAGTTTCAGTGAGGCGTTTCCTTTCTTCAGTTCTTCTTTAAACAGAGCTGTTCTCTGTCTGTAAGACTCCATCTGATCTCCATTTGTGTCTTCATAATCTTCATACAGGTGAACTAGTGTGTCAGATCCAGTATGATCCGATCTAGACCACTCCACCATCATACCCTCAGCACTGATGTTGGGTTGGAGAGAACAGGGTAGAACCAGATCTTCTCCAGCTTCAGCAACAAGAGGAGCAGCTGGTCCCACTACTTTAAATTGTACTGCAATTAATTGAAATGATAAAATAATAAGGGTACTAACAAAGTAGTTAGAGATGTTCCAATCAAGTTATCCAGCCCCACAATCCAATCAGAGCCTCCTTATGCTGGTAATCAGCTGACACTGACCCACTCTTTCTATATAAAAAGTACAGCACCACAGTTTAGATAAAATGTGCTGAAAATTATCATTCAGTCTGACTCACCATATTAACTCAACCCAGTCTATTCAAGTCACTTGTGTGTGAGTGTAGTGTTACAGACTCAGGACCGATATATTAGCATTATATTAGCATTATGTTCCATCTGGCTCTGATACAATTTTTATCTTTAAGTCCTTGTCCGAGTGTTACAACCAGTTTACAGCTTATATACTGGGGTTGAACAATGAAGCTGAAACACCTGTCAAAATATTGCAATGAACACAACATTATGGGTGACATACCAGAGTTCAAAAGAGGAAAAATTGTTGGTGCACGTCTTGCTGGCGCATCTGTGACCAAGACAGCAAGTCTTTGTGATGCATCAAGAACCACGGTATCCAGGGTAATGTCAGCATACCACCAAGAAGGACGAACCACATCCAACAGGACTAACTGTGGATGCTGTAAGAGGAAGCTGTCTGAAAGGGATGTTCGGGTGCTAACCCGGATTGTATCCAAAAAACATAAAACCACAGCTGCCCAAATCACGGCAGAATTCAATGTGCACCTCAACTCTCCTGTTTCCACCAGAACTGTCCGTCACCACAATAAATTATTGTGGTCTAAAACCAGGTGTTTCATTTTTATTGTCCAACCCCTGTACAGTATGAATCACAAAGGCCTTACATCTGTGTTGAGTGTAATGTGGTAATTTGCCTTGATAATAAATACAGGCCTGCTCACCATTATTGGCACCCCTTCCTATTTTGCATAACCTGACAATATCTACAGAAATAAATATAAATGTACCAAAGTTATATATTCAGGGTTTTTTAATTGGAGGTTCAAAGTAATACAACAAATAAAACATTGTTTTTCAATTTGTGTCAGGTCTGATGCTGATAGCGCTTCTGTCTCTCCCACACTCAGTGCTCCCTGCGATCTCCAGTCTCCGAACTACACCACCCAGAACGCACCACACGCTGACATCACACATTCACCTGATCTCAGTACACCCCCCGGAAGTCCGGAATACTAATTTTTCACAGTATAAATAGCCCTTTCACACGCATACCTGTGCTGAGTATTGATTGGTTTTCCACTTTACAACGCGTTCCTTTTCTTGCCTGTTTTCCTTTTGTGTATGACCCCTGGATTGTTTATTCTCGACTCTGATTTTTGCCTACGCTCTGACATTGGATCTTTGTGTATTACCTGGACTGTTTATACCATTGCTGATTTTTGCCTGCTCTTCACTATTGCCTTGCCGTGTATGACCTCAGGACTGTCCCTCGTTATTCGGTACGTGTTATCTCTCTGGCTGCTGTTCGCCCCTGTTGAACCTTTTCTGTATATTGACTACCCGTTGTTTCTGTGCTGTAAAATAAATCACAGTGTTCTGCATCTGCACGTGTCTGAGTACTGTCTAGCCTTGACAATTTGCATGTTGCAATTTTAAAGACAAAACAGAATAAACAGCATGTGCAGCAATAAAGACACCCCTTGTTAATATTGAGTTGCACACCCTTTGGCTGTGATTACAGCCTTCAAACGTTTCTTGTAGCCATCTATAAGCTTCTTGCACATCTCAGCTGGTATTTTTTCCCCACTCTTCCCTTGCAGTTTGTTCAAGCTCTTGAATGTTTGCAGGGTTCTTTTTCCCAATGGCAGATTTCAACTCACCCCAAAGATTTTCGATGGGATTGAGGTCAGGACTCATTGCTGCCCATTTTAAAACAGTCCATTTCTTCCTTTTAAACCATTCCTGTGTGCTTTTGGACGTGTGCTTTGGGTCATTGTCTTGCTGGAATACCCATGACCTTCGACTCAAACCAAGTTTTCTTAGACTGGGTAGGACATTTTGCTCTAAAATCTCTTGATAATTCTCAGATTTCATGATTCCTGTGATACGGTCAAGTGCTCCAGTACCAGACGCAGCAAAGCAACCCCACAGCATTATGGAGCCTCCACCATGATTAACTGTTGGTAGGGTGTTCTTCTCCTTATGAGCTTCATTGCGCCGCCTGTAAACAAACTGTTGCTTTGCATTGCCAAAAGCTCTATTTTTGTTTCATCTGTCCACAGAACATTTTCCCAGAAGGATTGTGGTTTGTCAAGGTACTCTTTGGCAAAGATCAGTCGTTCCTTTTTATGTCTTTTCTTCAGCAATGGTTTCTTCCTTGGCCTTCGCCCGTAAAGCTCTGCTTGGTTTAGTGTGCGGCGTATGGTACTTGTTGAAACCATGACCCCAGACTGTTCCAGGTTGACCTTCAGTTCTTTGGATGTTTGCCTTGGTTCTTTTTCCACCATTCGCACCAACCTTCGAAGACTTCTGTCGTCAATTTTCCTCTTTCCTCCACGTCCAGGAAGGTTCTTGACAGTTCCATGCTTGGCAAACTTCTTAATAACATTGCGCACTGTTGAAACAGGGACACCAAGGTCTTTGGAGATGGCCTTATACCCTTTGGAAGTCTTGTGTTTGCTAATAATAGCACTTCTGATGTCCTCACACAGCTCCTTTGTCTTCACCATTGTAACAAAAGAACACGGCCCAAGGTTTGGCTTTTTAAAACTCTGAAGTCATCATTCATTGGCTAATTCATGTCACATGGGCACTGATAATTTGTCACAGGTGATTATCCTTTGCGATTTGCCACAGGTGAGTGAAAATGTGTTCTCATACTAATTTAGTGTAAAGGGTGCCAATACCAGTGTTACAGCAAGCTTAAGGTTTTTCCTGTTTTTCCCTCACATTGTTTGTTGCTTTAAATTGTTGTTCATAATTTTCTCTTTTGTTTTAAATACGAGTGCTCTATACAAAAAACTGTTTCAGTCGACTACTTTTTTCAGGGGGAATTTCCACAATATGTACTTAAACTTCATGGGTGCCAATAATGATGAGCAGGACTGTATTTACACAAAAATAAATTAGTTCATTATTACATATCTCACTTATGTTTAGCTGCTTTGTCATTGTCCAGTGTTTACAAATTGATGCAGAGTAATACTAATTTTTTCAATGATTATCAGTAATATAACAACATTAAATACTTAACAATAAATAACAATATATCCTAATATATCCACAATAATAAATGCACTAATACATGCCCTACGCCTTTCCTTCTGCAGCCCTATTCTGATTTAACTACAGCTGATATAGTTAGGTAATCAAATTAACTTTGATTACAAAAGTTACAGAATTCTGCTTTTTCTCACCAATTATCAAAATGGTATTCTTTAGATTCTGAGTTTGACTAGATGGAAATGACTGTAGTTCCAAGTACGAACAGTTCCCACCCTCACACCCAAACACACACACACACACCCAAACACACACACAGCAGAAAAACACACACACACAGCAGAAAAACACATACCTGACATGGTCTCTATTGGGCAAGAGAAAATCAGTAGCATCATCCAGAGGACGTTCATCTCTGAAAGACAGATTAGACAGATCAACCTGGTGCATCTCCTGCCTGTGTACAGACCTCTTGTGCACAGACAACCAGCTGTAACCCACACAGTGAAAACGTGGAAAAAACACTTTTAGAGTAACTTTTTTGTTGGTGGCTGCAGTAGTGTTATCCATCGTGTGAATTTTACAATGACAATTGGGGGCATGAAGTTTTTCTTCAGGGTGTAAAGAGAAACCAGTAAAGCGCAGCCCGTATTTCAATTAAGTCTTACAATCCATACAGTAACTTATTTACTTACTGTAAGTAATGAAGTACGTAAATGATAAATCTACTACACCAGCTAATGTAGCACATATCACACTATAACCTTTATAATCAACAGCAATCAACAGTCAATCCCACAAAAAAACACACAATGCTACTGGTTGCTAAGGAAAGTGGTACCATTCTTGTTTGATTAAACTGCTCAGAAGTCCTGCCCCGTTTTTCATTTTATGAAGCAATAAATGTTTTTATTAGTGAAATGCCTGGAATGCAGTGAGACTAGCTTTTCACCTAGACTCTTCAGACTCTGCAAAGGCATGCTGTAGTGAGGGATGCCATATGTGGTTTAGCATTGTCTTGCTTGAATATACAAGGCCTTTGAAAAGGAAAGTGAAACTGTCTAGATGGGAGAATATGTTGTGCTGAAACCTCTATATTGTTCAGCCTTGATTGTACCAGATGTGTAAGCATGCTGTAGCACTAATGCAACCCCATGGCATCAGAGATGCAGGCTTTTGAACTGTGTGCCGATAACAAGCTGTACAGTACCTCTCTATTGTGAATTGGCAATGGCCCAGTTGGCTTTTCTGGATAGTGTTGTCATACTGCTTATTTTCTGAATGGTAACTTTAACAGATTGCATAGCAGACTGTTCTAACAATGATTTCTGCAAGCATTCCTGAGGCCATGCAGTGATGAGGGCCTAAAGAACACAAAAATCAAGGAAATTTTACATTATTTACAGAGGCGGCTTGTAGCACAGATGCTATAGGTAACCCTCCCTGCTCCCCAGGTGCTCACCACTCCGGACATGTGTTCCACAATATCACTTCTAAGTGTGCTCACTAGTGTGTACTGTATGTGTGGGTTCACTAAACAAATTTATGAACCAATCATAAGAGAATTTACATTTACCCATTATGTGTTATGAGTTCTGTCAACAATCATACAAGGCATTTTTTACAGTCCGCTCACAAACAGTAAGGTCATCACCTGTCTGTTGAAGCAGCAGTGAAACCTGATGAGACACTTGCGGTCTATAAAGTGGGTTATAGGAGGATAAGAGCAGGGGCATGGGCATTACAATTGTAAAAAAAAAACAGATTAACCAATTTTTAGATATTCTTCATTTTACATTTAGTCTTAATAGTTTCCGTACATTTTTCCAGACCTGGAAATTTCTAAAAATCAAATTTCATACTTTCCATACTTGTGTAGGAATCCAGTTTGACGCTTCTGACTCAAACTCATATATTCAGAGCTTATACAGTCATGATAAACTTGGAAAAGTAATGAAATTTGAAAATAGCACTTTCCAGGCCTAGATTTAATCTTTAGAAAAGTCATGCTTTTATATATGCTTTACAAATATATAATTATCTGTTTGTTTGTTACTGTTTGTCAGTGAAGAAAAGCTATGTGGGTTAGGAAATCATTAATGTTCGGGAAAATTTGTCACATCGATTTGGATGACCGGAGATTAAACTTGTACTATGGCTGAGTGTAAATTTGCACAATGGCAGGAAAATGCTAATTTAAAGCTGTCTGGCTTAATTCAGACCAATATAAGGCCCTGAATGTGCAAAACATGCATGTTATGCAGCTAGTAAAATGTGTGATATTTCTACAGTGACACGCAGCACTAGCCAGCAATGTTAACAGAGAGAACGCTGCACAGACTCTCAACCCACTTCCCTCGGCCACCATCAGACTACAGACCATGCCCAGTGCTGTGCCTACAAATGAAGCCTAACTATAGAGGTATGGTGGCGCTACAGAGGCTCAATCTTTCTATTCCCATAAACAATAAAATTGGTTTATTTTAGTTTGTAAAACGTATTAGTTTTATTTTAGCTTCCATAACATTAGTCTAAGAGCATGACACACCACTGCAGTTTTGTTTACTCTTACTGTTTCTTTTGTTTATCTCTTTTTTCATCCCACATTTAATAGATTTTTCCTGATTCTACTAATTGTTTGGTGATGTATTTATTTAAAGTATGCTGTTAAATATGTTTATTGCCATAAAATTTACAAATATAATAAGCTTTTGTCTACCCTCTTGTACGATCAGACTATTTTAAATGAGCGTTACATAGTCTCAGAATAAATATGTGGAGATATGGGCACCAGCAGAAGTAGAAAATTGGCAGAGGTGGGAAAAGTACTGAAAAAATGTAATTAAGTAAAAGTACCTTTACTTTGGTAAAATTCTACTCAAGTAAAAGTACCCATCTAAAAATCTACTCGAGTAAAAGTAAAAAAGTACTCAATTTAAAATGTATTTTGATTAAAAGTTACATAGTTACTTTTAATTATTTGATGTAAAGAAAGTACAACAAATCATAAATTAAATCGTTTTAAATGAACTATTATTCCGCATAATAATTTGGATCTTTCAGGCAGTATTTGTTCAGACCACCCCATAAGAACAAGTGGCATAGGTTTCTATGATCCATTTTTTCCTTACTGTTAAAAGGTTATGGTCATATATGTGACTGTATTTTTATAGTTTTACAGTTCATTATTATTTTTTAACATGCCATTGCTATGCTTTAACTACTATTTACATGTTTTTTTTTAACATTCAAGCAGATTATGTTCCCAATAGGGACACTCTTTGAACCATGGGGTCATTTTTACTTAAACTGAACAGTATTTGCTGGTGCCTTTCTTATGAGTTGAAAGAAAGTCAGGTTATCCATACAGTGCAACCCCACTTATGTTATGTTACTTATTATTATATGTTATGTAATGATCACTGGACACAAAATACACAGAAATCTGTACACACATTTTTAATCTGACAAATAATTCCTTAGATTTTTTTTTTACAGATTTCTGTGTATTTTGTGTTAAAAGGTTTATATTTTTGTGAGTAATACCATGTCCAGTGATCTCCCAGAGACATTGTGGATCAACAAAGCAAAATAAATAAGTATGAATGAAATCCTTATATATTAGAAAATATATAAGAATTTAATATATACTTTATTTAGATTAGTTCTTTAAATTGTCATATAAATATAATCATTCTTTCGACAAAACTCAACATACTAATCAATTAAACCACAATAGTCTACTAAAATAAGCTCTGCCCCATGCACTGACATCTTCTGGCAAAATCACAACCAGATAATCCCATAATTACCTGTAAAATATCAGTCTCAGGAGATGAGTGGGGGATGAAGGACTGTGAGACTGATGCTCGGGCAGTGAGACACTGAGTGTGGGCAGTGTTGCTCTCAGGCGGTCTGATATCAGAGAGCCACTGCGCGCCACCGAAAACACTCGCCGACACGTTTTACAGTTTAACTTATAATCATCTCCACTCACGCCCCTCTTCACACTCACGCCTGTATTTTTGCGCCGAATTTGCGGAGTACTTATATGGCAAGCCAACTAGGCCAAAACGTGTGGGAAAGAAACACCTCCATGCGTAAAAATATCACGTGTACAGGCGGTGAAACTGTTCGTGTATACACGACTTGGCATCTAAAATCCAATCAGTAAACGCGCCTATACATACATTTGCATTGTAATAAGGAAGCCTGACAACACATGATGTCATGCAACGTTTTGTATTCCATATTCATAAGACGCTTAAGGTTACAACGCAGTGTCAACGCACCGTGACATAGCCCCGTACACACTCATACACACTCTGCACGTAAGGTCCACGTAACTGAAACGTTGTAATCATGTGACTATGATGTACCCCTTATTTCACATGACGCAAAACCCGCTATTTTATATCCATAGTGTTTACCCCGCCCAGATATTAGTGGTGGTACAGGCATAGTTTAGTAGATGAAGAACTAAATGAGAATTTAGTGCACAAACACTTATTAAATTCTAGATTTAGCACACACCTATAATGTAAAAAGTGTATATTTCTCCTTGTCGTTTTCCAATTATAATCAAAATCTTTTGGTAGTTACACATGAAAATAGCCCAAACCTGCAAAGTCTGCTTTTCATGCCTGGAAAGCTGACAATTCAGCAGTGTTGGGAGTAACGGCGTTAAAATAAACGGCGTTACTAACGCCGGTTCTTTTTTCAGTAACGAGTAATCTAACTAATTACTCTGACTGTAACTATAACGCCGTTACCATTTTCGACACTCCGTTACTGCACGTTACTTTAGCAGCTGAATGAACTTTTTTTTAACTTTGCGCATACAGACAAAGAGCCCTATCATACACCCCGCACAAGGCGTGTAGCGTGGCGCTTTGCCACCCGTCAACATTCTATTTTTAGGCCTTGCACGCGTCCTTAAAATAGCGTTGGACTTTGGAATATATTAACACCGATGGGCGTGGTGGTCTGGAAATGATGTGTGTTGAGGTAAATTTCTGGCGTGTTTTTATCTTGGCGGCGGAAAAAAGCTTAGTGCGATTGCTCACACTGCGCTCCAAAATACTCCATACCATCACATCTTTACCACATAAAAATAAACCACACCCAGAGCCTTCAGCAATCAACTATGAAAAAATATATATACTTAAAAATCTGCACTGTAACTATAAATTATTATTAGTTATATTTATTTCTGTCAGTTATAAGGATTTATATTTATGTTTAGTACACAGACTAAATAACTGTAACTAGGCATTCTGCTGTTTAAAAATTTCAACAGATGCTTATTCTCACTCAAATGCTGGAGTTTTGAAATGGAAAATTAAAAGAGAAAATAACTTTGACTGAACATAAATTTATTTTAGTTAACTTTGCTATTATTTAACTGAATTTCACTTTTGTATCTGAAAAACAAAGCACATTGTCAATCTGGCGCGTGGTGCTGCCCGTCAATTATATAAAACTTAAAACATTTGAAATACACAGAAATATAACGCTATATGTTAGCATTCGTTTCTTATCACCAGGGCAAATTTATTAAAATATTAAATATATTAATTCATGAATTAAAATCTCGTCCAGCGCTCTGAAATGTCAGGCACGCAAAGTGGTGCTTGGCGCAGCGGCGCGGCATTGCGCGCAGAATAACCTCTGTCTTCTAAAAAACGTTTTTATAAATAAGATCTGACAAGTATACTAAAATTAATGTTATTAAACTTACTAAAGCCAACAAATGTACTGTTAATTAATAAAGAGAAATCAGGCAAAATGCGCTGCGCCTCTCTCTCTCTCTCTCTTTCGCAGCGCGGAGCTGAATTCAGCGCGAGGCTATAAATAATTTACAACTCAGTTCAGTTAAATAAAAATAAGTAAGGACCTGTAAGTTAATCAAATGTTGTCAAATATAAAGGATAGGTTGAGGTTTTGGTGAGCTGTTTTCATGATTTGAAACTGAAACTAACCGAAACTTTTATTATTCTGCGCAAAAAGCCTGTGATTGTTTTAAATGATTTTTTTAATGGATTTAAATGAGTTTTTTTTAACGGATTGTTGTTTTTGTCCATTATTTTGTTTTGTTTATATATACATTTATTTCTTTGAGTGTGGTTTGGTTTGTTTAATTTTTATCCCCAGACGTGTATTTGTTTTTTCCGTTTTTTTTTTCAGTATTACATGTCTTAGTAATTTTCTTTGGTCCTGTGGAGTTTTTCGTTTCTTATTTTTTTTTATTCGTTAGACTATATTTTTGTCAACATTTTGGGTTTATTTTTGTTTGTTATTTTTCTAATGATAATAGTAATTACATCATTTATTTTCTTTATTTATTCTTTATTTATTTATTTTTACAGGGCGAAGTAACGCAATAGTTACTTTTACTGGTAACTAGTTACTTTTATAGTGGAGTAACTCCGTTAGTAACTCAGTTACTTTTTTGGAGAAGTAACTAGTAACTATAACTAATTACTTTTTCAAAGTAACGTGCCCAACACTGCAATTCAGAGATATGATGCTTCAGCGGAAAGACTGCTTCTACATCTCAGTAAATGTTGGCATCTACAGGCTACATATTGCAACTGCGGCTTTTTGAGATGGACAGTAAATCTCAGGAACAACGTTATTTTTTACGTCTGTACACGTAATATATCTGTACAGGTGAAAAAAGCATGTGATGTACAAACGGCATAAATTTACACCTCTACACGTAAAAAGATCACGTTTTTATCTGTCAACACAAGGTTTTTTATGTGTGGACACGTGATGTTTTCTTTCCCACACGTTTTGGCTTAGTTGGCTTGCCATATACTTACTGTCTGTAGCGGAGACTTAAAAAGGCGCGAGGTTCTAGTGTGTGTGTGTGTATATGTGTTTGTGTGTGTGTGAGAGGGCGGGGGTGTGTCTGTAAGTGTTTGCTGCAGCAGCACAGCGGAGTGGGGTGTGAGTGTCAGACATATAGACTGGACATTTATAAAAATACGGAACAAATAGCGTCCCTTTTTGGTTCAATTTAAACCAATTATGGGTTTATTTTTTTCCCAGCATTTTATTTTTACTCAGTAACGGGGAGTTTTCCAGTGTAGCGAAGTAAATTACTTGTGTCAAAATGTACTTGAGTAAAAGTAAAATTACCTATTTTAAAAACTACTTTAAAAATTACAAATTACTCATAAAATCTACTTAATTACAGTAACGTGAGTAAATGTAATTTGTTACTTTCCACCTCTGAAAATTGGGTATATAATGTTATTATTTTATATTTATTTATTTATTTATCAGAAGAAATTTAAATCATTTATGTCCAAAAAATGACTGTTTAAACTGTATTTTTGTGCCTACATGAAAAAAAAAAGTTGGTTGCTGTTAAAATATTCACTATTATACTGGATGTTGTTCAGTTTTCCTGGTGTGTCTGACTAAGGTTAACTGTGTTAACATTTTGTCTCTACTAACTAATTTGTTTATTTACTGTTTAGAACTGATTCTGTTCAAAGTAAAGATTCTATGTCATGTTATTTGATTAAAGAAAGAACCAATGTTTACAGGTTAAACAATTAGAAATGCAGATCAGTGTATGGAAACTCAATACAATCAGCTCAGAGTTGAGTAATTTATGTTTACACAAGCGGTCTATTTCTGAAGTCAGTCTCTCTCCAGTTACAAAAGCTGTATTTTTCTACAGAAAAACTGAAAATGAGCTCCTTCAATATCTACTGTTACTGTGTAAAACTAGATTATATAGATTCTAATATCCATATATCCACACAGAAATTAGACTGGAAGTATTTTAATAGTAGAAACCTGTGTGTGTTAACAGATAAACTGTGAGATCAGGTTAGATCATGATTAGAACTGAAAGAGTTTATCTGAACTTCATCTACATTTCATTACAGAAACTGCTTTCAGATTCCAACAAACCACATTCGACACACAGGAGTAACTCAGGACACTGAGAGAGAGAGAGAGAGAGAGATAGAGAGAGAGAGACTGTATATCTGCAAAATAACAAGAACCGGTTCTGGGTTTTACTGAAAACGAAAATAAACAAAGACAACAACTCAGGCACAACATTACTATTGTGCGGTCAGTAGTTTGAGAAGGAGGCATACGCTTTTTTTAACAACATGGCCGAAATCCTGGCTTCAACTTTATAGAACAGAAGGGAATGGAAGCATGGTGTCCATGCTTTATACAGTCACTGGTTGGAATACATTTATGTGGCTCAATCCTGATTTGAAAAAATATGATTTTGTGCTCTGAAAAATATTGTCTTCAAGCCTGTAATATGAACATAATCCTTTACACATAATGAAAACTAAAATAAGAATCTGATGCTCTCACTCCTTCACCTCCTCTGAACCCGGAGAGAGAGTTCCACAGAAATGAAAGAACAGGCTGGTGCTGGTGTGTCACGCCCTCACTCTTCAACTACACTTCTGAAGATCTATTATTTATCTCACCATTTATAACTGGATATGGTAGTATACTGTAGTATTATAGGATATAGAGACGTTAATAACTATAACGAGCACCTGCTTGGTGATCCTGACTGAACAGATCAGGTTCTAATGGATGTTCAGTTCAGAGAAGTGAATCTTATTGTCTGAAATTTTTTGTTTAGCTTCATAAATGAGCTGATTGAGCTGCTTATATATAGCTGATTAAATCACAGACAACACTGCAGGTCTGATGAAACTCTACTGGTTACTGTCACACCTGGTACTGAAGGCACTTATATTCCTCCTGTGTCTATCAGCGATCTCCCAGCTCCGGACTCCATTGCCCAGAATGCACCACACACTGACATCACTCATTCACCCTCTCACATGACTAATTAGACCACAATCACCTGAATATCGACTTTACCTGTTTCACTCAGTATATGTACCCCTGCACTTTACTCACTCCCTGCAGAGTATTTGATTGGTTCTCTCTGTCCACAAAGTATTTATATTGCCTGTATTATTGGCTTTTCTGTGTATGATCTCTTATAGTGACCTGCTCTTCTATTGACCTGGACTGTCTCTCTGATCCTACCTGTGGTTGACCATGAGTTTGGATTTCCCTTTTTTCATTAAAGGCCTTTTATCATATTTCTGCTTATCTCAACTCTGCCTGACCCTGACAGTTACATGTAGTTCAGGATTGCTCTTTATCTGGTATGTTACTGTCACAACATGTCTTAGTTTGTATTAGTTACTAAAACAAGTGATAATTATTGGTATTTCCCTTTGCATTGGCACAATTATATTTAATACAAATAATACATTAAAATCTATCAGATAAGTTTCTATTTATTTTTTAGTGTTTTATTCCTTATGCAGGTGTAGCATCACCATTGAAACGAAAAATAGTTTCTGTCTTATACACTGGGTCTTATTTTTTTTTTTATCAGAAAACACATATTCTCCTCTCACACACAATTTTCCTGATAAAGCAAACAATGCACAGCATTGTAAATAAACTAATAAATAAAATAAAATAAAACCCTCAAATAAAAGTACATGACTTAATAAGCACAAAGTACATACAGTAAATATTACAGTCACAGCATAAATTCATAATCAGGAGTTATTCCTTACCTTTATATTTCAGGACACTGTGTCTGATTTTAAAGAAACGATATATTCACCTCCTGGACGTCAGTGATCAACTGTTTACAGCATTACTGAGTGTGAGATCAAATCACTGTGGGTGTGGATCACTGAACAGCGTCTCTAAAACCGGTTTGATCTAAATCTCAGTAATGCAGAGGATAAGTAGTCTGTGTTCAGTAGTTAGTGATTTCTAGTCTGATCTATACTGTAGTCAGTAGTTGGATCAATGGTGGTGTGTGGTCTGTAGTTACACTACTGGAAACCAGTCTAACTGCTGAGTGGTCTCTGATTGGAGGGCTAAATTCTAAACAAAACAAGACTGAAAAGAGTATAATCACGCTCTGTAGTGATGAACATGTAGATCTGTCTCCTTTTACACACTGTGTCGCTCACAATATGAAAGCAGCACTGAATACTGAGTTAAGTATTCTAAGTCGTACTGAAGATGATAGATAATGATATAAATCACAGCAGTGTTACCTGTTCCTGAGGTCAGTCTTCAGAGGTATACAGAGGGGTCAGCTCCATCTTTTTCAGGATATCCACTCCTATATTAGACACACACAAATCACATCAGCTCTTTATCAAAATGCCAATCTCTCACAATAATACAACTTATATTACTTATTTAACCATCAGTACTATATAGTTATATACTATCATAAATTAAAATTAGTAAATAAAATGATAGAAAATTGCATTTGCTGAAGAAAACTGCAATGTTGTTGATCAGTAGCAAATCTGATAAACCAGATGGTTGCTTTGCTGTTTGCTAAGTATTTAGAAATCAGCTTTATGAAAACACACATTAAACCAAAAAACATGCATGCTGCCCCTCCTGATGAGACAGAACAATCTGGAGTTGGAATTGTGTCAATTTCTCTAAATCTATGGCAAATGTCCGCGGACAAATAATTCAGAATAATTAGCAGAATCAATAAATTTAAAGTATTAAATATTTAATATAAATCAGTTAAAATAACTCAATGTGTTTTTCTCAGGATTTAGTCAGCACTGGGTTTCCTAATAAGGCAGGTTGGATTGTTTTAAACAGCATTTTGTAGATTTGTACACACACTCCACTGGAATGAATGAGGAACTGACTGCATTTTCTTTTCTTAAGAAAAGCAGACAAGCAGTTTAAAACCAGTTGGAGCACATTTTACCCACATTAAACATCAACAGTCAACAGCATATAGAACAAGGTCCAATCAAATTCACCTGTAGCCCATTATCACACTGATATTAAAAAAATAACTACAAGAGAAAACAAGTGTTTAGATTATAAGGATATAACTGACAAATTTCGCTTTCAAATCTATTAAAATGTTAATAATAATAATAAATATGGTTTTACTTTTTTTCTACGTCAGGCTTAAAAACATATGAGCAGTATAAAGAATGTAGCACATTGAGGATATTTAGTTTGCAACAAAAAGCTAAACACTCATTTTTGGTTACAAGAAGCTGAATAAGCCCTGGATTTAAGTCATCACTGCAGAAGGGAAACAACTACATTACTACTTATACAATTACATTCTAAACTCTTTTCTCAGTCTGTAGTTTGACTGTTTTCTCTTAATCCTGTTTTTATACCCTCCCCTCCATTCCTATTCACATAAAATCCCTCAGTAATAGTGGGGTAACAGATCACACATCTCACAGATTCTTCCTGTTTATAAAGATCTGGCATGATCTTCGTACTGAAGTGTGAGAGTGAGGGGATTTTGTGGCTCAAGCACTTTCCTGTTTTCAGTATTGGAGTATGAGGCCAGGTCTGCAGTGATAAACACCCCAGTAGATGTAGTTATAGCTTTATCCCGTACTGATTCTACAGTAAAGGGCTGATTAAATGATGTGGTGAGAAGTTGTGTGTTGTTCTGCTCCCGGTTTGATCTCTGAAACAGGGTGATGAAGATGTAAATGTGTAGCTGTGCTGGACGTACCGTAGCAGTTATATTATTTTCCTGTGCCACAGTGCTACACACTGCAGCAGTGTTGCTTACAGACATCAGTAAATGTTACAGTGAAGCCTGAACACTCCTGTTACACACTGCGTGATTTAACTGATGTAGGAGGCAGATTTTTTCTTCTACTCCAGCAACCATAGTGCTGCTAACACTTCATTCACTAGATACACAGCTGCTTCTTCTTTTTACTAAACCTCCACATCCAGATTTAGATAATTAACTGTATAACTTTAACTGTATAACTATTTATGCTAATAACAAAGACATACAAAACAATAAACACATTTATTTATTTTTTAACTTCTTTTAACATCTTAACAGTTTTACCAATTCATAATTTAAATACATATTATTTACAATTAAACTTTCACATTTAAACAGCCAATCAGCTTTATCCTCTCTTCTCTTTATTTCCTTCTTAATATCTCTCTCCTTCACATCTTGCGCAATTATTGATAATTAGCCCAGTTTTCACTTTTCTCTTTCAAACCTGCACCATGCAAATTAACTTTCCTCTAACTCACTTTCCTTTTAAACTGCTGTTTATCACCTCATCACTCCCAGTGTGCAGCAATGCTCTTCATAATGCACATATCTAATTGGCTGAGCAGAGTTACTTCTGATATTTACAGCATGTGTGATTGGGCTGTGTGTTTCCTGGGCCTCTAAACTGGTAAAAGCTTGGAAAGTAACACAAGATCGGTTTTGGACAATATCTGGATCCACCTGTTAGTGAACTCTGGTATACAGTAATATTTCACACTTGTTGTCACTGGAGGGCGATGTGCCCTGTGTGCTGGATCAGGTCACTTGACTATAAAAACAGATGCTTCTTTTAACATTATTTTCATTTCCCTGTAAAAAGGCATTTTGATTGTAATTGACCGATTTAGCATTTTAAAAAGTTTTAACAGTAATTTACTGCTCCTTTGAGCTCTTACAGCAGAGTAAAATAAAGATATTTACCTACATTTAGTGAATTTCTATGCATCATTTTAAGCAGATATTGTTCAAATAAAAAAAATAGATTAGTGTTCATTTAATAAAGCTAAAACTTTTACTTCAACCCTACTATACCTGACCCACTTGTACCACCAGAGCAACACATACTAACACCTCATACACCACCAGTATGCTAATCAGTGTCCCTGCAGTGCTGAGAATTATTACACACCAACCAAATAGTAATATCTGATCTGTGTATAATAAAAAAATAATAATAAAATGATAATATGTATAACTACTAAGTGATTCTACATGAACAGTTAAGCTTAGAAAAAAACTGTTTAAAAACAAGAAGGTGCTGTTAATGTTATGGCTGATCGGTGTAAGAGTATATAATAAAAAATCCACTCTATATAACTAGAAGACAATGTACAATACTCCATTCAAAATAAGGCAGCAGCATCTTAACTTAAACTGACATACAGCTTTCCACTCCCTGCATTCTTCACTTACTCACTGCTGCACATCCAGTTATAGACAAATAGTTTTAATAATAATTTATCTGTTCTCGTAACATCACTGTGATATCCAACAGAGTAATTTATTCTATATGATAACTTCTTATATTTAACTCCTGGTGGTTCAACTCAGACCTGTATCGCTGTCTCACCACACTCAGACCCAGACTGAAAAGTGGGGCTGAATTTCTGCTAAATCCTTTTTTTATTCAGTGAGAGAATTCTGAATTAATGTTACATGACATTTATTAAAAGTTTTTTACTAAGATACACATTTACACAAGATAAAATCTGAAAATACAAAAGCTTAATAAATAATCTACAGGCATGGTAGCATAATGCTTCATGCAAAATACATCACCTGATTCGTGTTTAATAAATGACAAACTTAACCATAATAACTTATATAATATAACATAATAATAGGTTACTTTTACAGTTTTAGTGGATTTTAGTGAGAAACCTTCTTCCTTTAGAAAGACTACTAAATAAAATAAAGTTTAAAATGTACACATTTTATTGTGCTTTTAATTAAACCAGGGATCCCGGGCAGGGATTAAGTCCAAGAGGAAAATCTCTATTCTAAAAGCTGTTTAGTTCGAGACTGCTTAATCCCAGCGTGTGAAACTGCTCCATAGTGTTTAAAGCAGTGTTTAGTGCTGTGTGGGATTAACTGTGGCTGCTAATCTGCACTGCTGAGAGCAGAGCGCGCTCTGTGAGGGGGGTCTCGCGCCGGAGCTGAAAAGCGCGGGAAAAGGGGGTCTCGCGCTGGGGCTGAAAAGCGCGGGAAAGGGATAAAATTCGCCTCAGCGCGGCTAACTGTACCCTAGCTAACGCTAACCCCTTTCCCCCTCAGACTGACCCACAGATACAGCTAGATATGAGTTTAGACTCAGTCTAACTCACTCTGCAGCTCCACTCCTGAAAGTATCCGGTTCCTCACCTTTTAAAGAGAGAATTTAACCCGTGAAGCAGCTCCTCAGTTCAGCTCCAGTAACGTTCAGCTCAGAGAAAAGTCCTCAGCTTTCAGTCCAACTCCTTTATATCCCTCACACGGAGCTCAGAACTGAGAATAACACTCATACTGCACTGATATCTTACTGATACTGTAAATAAACCTGATCATCATAATGGAGGACCTCCAGCTAACCCTCCTCTAACCCAGGAGAGAGCTCGCGCTGTAACACTGACCAATCAGAGCTTAGGACACGGTGACACAGCCCCGCCCACGCAGTGCTCTCATTGGTCAGAGAGTCTGTCACTCAGATTTTTTTTAGCAGCCTAGAGTTTCTCTATTAATTATTATTAATATATTATTAATTATTACACTTCATCTGCTTCACTCTCACTGACTTACAACCTGAAAATAAACATTTTAATCATAATTATGATTTTACTGTCTCATATTTTATTAATAAAAACAAATGAAACCTTAACAACAAAATGATCTAATATGGCTAACAGTAAGTAATATTAATGAAAATTATAATAATAATAATAATTAACTATTAATAATAATTTATTTTTCTTCTTCTTCTTCTTCTTCTTCTTCTTATTATTATTATTATTATTATTATTATTATTATTATTATTATTATTATTACAATTTGTATTACTTACAAAGTAGAAAATAAATACAAAAAATATTAATATTAAATTAATACAAACAATGACAATAATTATTTGTTTTTTGTTTTTAATATTATTACTGACATTATATATTCAATAATTACTTATTAATGTTTATGAATATTATTTGTTAATTATTTTATTATTACCGTTATATATTCAATGATGAATTAGTTATCATTTTATCATTTTACTTTGTATTTTTATTATTATTTTGTTAAAATATATTAAATAAATGCAAATAAACGAGTCACTATATTTATAATCGTTTATTAATTTGTTTGTTTGGTATCATATCATTTCCTATGCTGGATGTTGTGACATGTTTTATTGAGTAGATGGGGCCAAAACATCAAAAATTAAATTAAATTAAACCTCAAGAATAAAATAGAAGCTGATTAAAATAGCAACACTTAAAAATAAAATAATTCTCCAGTTTCAGAAAAATCAAACTGCTGTTTTAAAACGGAGTTAACTTTCTGCCTCATTCATTATAATGAATTTCCTTTTTATGTAAACACAGTGAGCAGTTCTGCAGTTAGCAACAATTACTGAGATTATGCCTGTATATTGTACAATAATCTGATAATGTAATTATTGTGACAGATCTATATATTTATATTATATATGGGAAAGAAATACAGTTTTTTTTACATTTAACACACATGGAATAGAAATGTATGTAAACCTTTATATGTGAAATACATTTTAAATATATTCCTAAATTGCAAAATGTATTTCAAACAATTATATATTAAAGAAGCCTAATATTTTGGCCATTTCATACTTTTTAAAAATATATTTTATAAATACATTTTTATTAGGGCTGTCAACATTAACACGTTAAATCAGGCAGTTAAAACAGGGAGCTACCATCATATTAAAAATTGTATTCATGATTTTATACATGATTTAGTCATAGAATATTGTTGTGTTAATTCAAATATTTATTATACAAATCTAAGCGTTTCTAACACTGATTTTTTATTCACATTTAAATACCCATTATCAATTAGATTTATTTTGACACCACGACATACATTTCTTTTCCATATGGGCTGTTTTTCTGAATAAACCAACCATAACAGAACAGCGTAAGTATTGCTGGTATTCTGGTCTGCCTGGTCAGACTGGGTTACTATCTAAACCAGCTCCAGATCATCATAAACCATAAACATTTATACAGTATAAAGCAGAATACAGTGATGCAGTTCTTTCAGCAGGGAATAATTTCTAGGGCGCTTATAATCTGATCATTACGGTAAGGTGTTCCCTGTAGAATCTGCCTCAGCTCTGCAGCAGGAGTCAGAAGGTGAGTTTAGAGTTTATAAACTGCAGATTAAACAGCTTTTACAGCCTGGAGTTCCTCTCCTTCTTAGCTTTATATAAAATAGAGTGTAAATAACGCGTGTTCTTAGTGTACAGAAGTGATGTATCAGGATTACAGAGCGAGTTCAGTCTGTAGAACTGTGGAAATACTGGAACTGTTATCAGTCTGACTGTGAAAACAGGGCTTTATTTATACATTTACATTTATAGCGTTTATCACTCTTACAGAAGCTCTTAACTGTTCACTCAGAAAGTTTCTCCAGCGAGTGAGACTAGACTCCAGAGTCTAAACCCTCCTCTAGTCTGTAGATACTGTACAGTACTATAGTCAGTACTGTAGTGCTGCCTAGATCCAGAGATCTACACTCAGCAGCTCACAGTGCTGGAGGAACTACACACACCCTGTACTGCAGTTACAGTACAGATACCCAACATCACATATTACTCCACTTAAACTCCTCCCTTTAGACCTCCACTGGAGTAAAAGTAAAAATATTCACCTTCAGATCCACAGTACCAGTCAAAAGTTTGGATACACCTTAAATTCAGTGTCATTATTTTAAAATGTTCTGTATTGTAAATTAATACTAATCTCATCTTAACCAGTGATTCTCAACTGGTGGGTCGGGCCAAAACGTGGGTAGCGGACACATTGTTTATTCTTTTTTTTTAAACTAATGCTCATCTGAAGGAGTTTCTTAATAATGTACTCTGAATGCATAACTATGCAGAGAACTAAAATATATCTAATTTTGTGGCCTTATTAATTTTGTGAGGATTTGATATTTAATTTTACTGTAGTAACTTTTATACATGGTTGTCATGTTCCTCCTCATTTTCAAATTCACTTTGCTTTCATATGTATGTTTAAATGGTATTTTGAAGACTATTTTTTAAAATGTATTTGTTTGGTTTGTATTCTATAAAAGTGGGTTGCGACTTAATGACCATTTAAAAATGTGGGTCCCGGGACCAGTTAAGAAAAAAATATTTAATAATTATTTAATAAACAAAAAAAATGTGTTGAACAAACCAGAATATGTTTCATATTTTACATTCTTCAAAGTAGCACCTCTGGCTTAGATGACAGTTTTGCACATTTTGGCTGGATTTTCTCAGTCAGTTTTATGAGGAAGAGTCACCTGGAATTCAGGCTTTTAGTTAACAGCTGTGCTGAACTCGTCAAGAGTTAATTACTTGAATTCCTTGCCTCTTAATGTGTTTGCTCTATATAGCTCTATTTGAGTAATGTTCTAATCCATATTATGGCAAGAACTACTCAACTAAATAAAGAAAAAAATCACTTTAAGAAATTAAGCTCAGTCAATCCAAAAAGAAAAAATCAAGAACTTTGAAAATATCCTCAAGTGCAGTCACCGCAAAAACGTTATGATGAAACTGGCTCTCATAAGGACCTTCCCATGAAAGGAAGCGCAAGAGTTTCCTCTGTTGTACAGGATAAGTTCATCATAGTTACCAACCTCAGAAACCGCAAGTTAAAAGCACCCCCGTATTTTAGTTTGTTTGACACTTTTAAGTTACTACATGATTCCTTATACTCTATCATTGATCAGTGTGCAAACCACACCCACCGAAATATTCCCCGGTACAAGAAAAATAAGTTGTGTAGTTGAAAGATACACTGATCTGACGACAATTTAAAAGTTGTGTAGTTTGAACCTGGAATTAATAACTTTTACTAAGATTTCATACTTAATTAATTTGTAGGACTGTGGCTTATTCAAAGTTATTACTAAGTAAAGATGCTGATAAAAACGTAAAGCTTTATGAAAACTTTGAATTTTTCTCAACCTCTCCCCAACAACCAGCAGCCATGGACTCCTATAAGCAGCTGCCTAGCTCTCTAAACAAGTGGAAACAAGTAATAGAATTGAATGAAATTAACTGTATTTGGGGGGAACGGATGCAGAATTTCATGCAAATAACTCCTGTCTGTTAAGCATGGGGGTGGATGGATTTTTATTGTTACGTCACAGAGTACAGGTGTACATGTGAGTGAAAAACTTGGGTGCAGATTCCCACCAATGTGCAGAGAATAATATTTACAAGAAGAATAATAAAATAAAATATATATAAAATATGATATACAGATACATCTACAGTATAAACAATATACACAGTACACTCAATAACAATACACATAACTTACACGATATACAAATATTTCACGGAAATATGTTAAGTAAGACTGACTAAGTAAATATATGATGCTATGTAGATATGCAGATATCTAGAGTGTGTGTCATGTCCTGGCCCTGTCTCATGTCTCTGTGTGTTATCCCCACGTGACCTGTGCTCCTCTGTGTCTCCTGTCTCAGTAGTTTTCCACCACTTGTCTTATTTGTAACTCCGCTGCTCGTTACCTGTCTCCCCAGGTGTTCATTGTTTCCTGTTCTTATATATAGTCTTCCTGTGGCACTTTGTCTTCGTCGGTCTTTGCACCTTCCTCTGTTGTTTTGTCGCTCCTCGTTTTCTCTCTTTTATTCTCCTCGTCCCCTAGTTCCTTGCTCTGTGTTTTTCTCTGTTTTTGCCTTGTATATATATTTAGTCCATTTCCTTGTTTATTTCTTAGTTTATTCCTTGTATAAATATCCTTGCCCTGTTTAGTTTGTTTATTATCTGTATCTCTTGTTTGTTTAGGTTTATGTTCTTTTGTTTCACTGGTTTATTTTGGTTATTGGTTTTTGGTTTATCTTTGTTCCGTGTTTACTTGTCTCTTTGTTTATCTTTGTTATTTATACTACAGAAATACTACACCGCCAAAGAGTTCCCCTCAACTCAACTTGTGGTTTAAGTTGGAGAATAAACTCACACAATTTAACACTTTCACACATTTTTGTTTAACTCCAGATTTTAGAACTCCAGAAATGTGCTGTGTGTATTGGAACATATCTTATATTTTATCATAATTACCCAGTACTTTGGAGCTTCTACCACACCTTTACTCTATTAATGCCTAGAACTTTCCAACTTTCCTCCAGTCCTGTAGAACCAACTTTAAAACAGGAGTGTCTTCATGTTCTCGAGTGTCTTGTTTTTAATGTTCGTTACGTCAGTTTTGTATTGTGTTACATGTTACATTCCCTCATAAACTCCTCAAGAACAAAACCGGGTCCTAACTTTGCTTTGGATTTCCTGTGTACAGATGAACTGACTCCACCAACATCTTTTTTTCAGAACTCTGAATGAACCTAATTCACAACACTGATTCAGAACTCCAGAGAAAACCCGAACTCAGGCTGAACCTCAACACAAACAGCTCGGGAAGTTTTTCATCCATCAGTCCGTCAATGTTTGACACTGAAAGAGTGTCTCTGTGTCGATTTTCCTATTTACGGACTTCTCCCAAGTTTCCTCCTGTAAATCCATCACTCTCCTCCTGCTCTCTTTCCCTGTTATTCCACTCCGATCTCTCGCTCCGTTCCTTTAAGCTGTGTTTTCTTTGCTGTAAAGAGCATTTCCAAATATGATTTATATTATATAATATTAGTATGATAATGTTCTTTATTAAGGAAAAAAGAAAAAGAAGAGTTTATTTTTGTTACTGGTTTGTTTCATAATTCTTTTTTAAATTGGTATTGTAATATATCTATGCAAGAACTGTTGAGTGAAGCGATTTTATTTAAGAATGTCATCATGTGTAATAAATGGTAGAAACTTACGAGTGTCTCCTTGTGTTTCTATTATTTTACTTTACTCTAAAACTGTTATTATTGTGTCTACTATGAATATTGATTCATTAGTTAATTAGTTACACATACTTTAAATGTAAGTTAAATTAGTGTATTTGTGTTTTCTATGAATTCTGTGAACTAAGATTTAGATTTAGAGATTTAGAAGATGATATGTCAGACATACAGAGAGTGCAAGAATGCAGTTATATAATCAAAACTTGCAAAGATCAAAACTGCGGACAGTAAATAAACTAGTAGTGCAGAACAGAAAACCATACAAATAATGTAATGGGGCTTCTCTGAGAGTGTGTCTGCAGAGATGAGGGTGAGTCCATGGAGTGACCAGACTTGCCGGAATGAAAAAGTGTCACAGAGTCTTCAGTTTGCTGTGCTGAGATGAGTTGAACAGTCTTATGGCCTGAGGGACAAAAGACTTTTGGAGTCTGTCCCTGGAGCAGGACTGGGACAGCAGTCTGCCACTAAATGAGCTTCTCTGCCTGGTGATGGTGCTGTGCAGAGGGTGGGGAACACTGTCCATGGTGTTCAGCAGCTTGCTGAGTGCTCTCCTCTCTGCCAGTGGTGATAAGGTCTAAAGCTCTAACAATTTAACAAGAGACTTTAGCTCTTATGCTTGATTTTAGCAATATGTAAATAGTTGTTTTTGGCATCAGAAGTTTCAGGTTGTAGGAAAATCAGTGTTGGCTCAGCACTGTTGTCTTTATTGCTAAATGTGAGCCGCTAAATTATGTAAACGTTGGGTTTGATGTTTAGACACTGGAATTCCTCCCAATTCTTTAAATGGTTTAATGTTATTATGGGCTGTAGAGGGAGAGATATGCAGATTATTTCCAGTCTTTGATGAACATTGTTCTTAATCATTTTGATCATTTTATTATACATTTGCTGCAAACTGTATATCCTCTTTATTTGTGGGTGTTTTTGGACCAAATCACCTGGTTACTTTACTTACTTAAAATACCTGAGGTTTATACTGTCTGGTCTTTTTTTTCCCCATAATGTCCAACCTTTTCTGATTCAGGGTTTCAGATCTGCAAGTAAAATTCAGCATCAGCACATACAGAGTTTCAGTGGACGATAAAATAGAGACTCCAGCAGTGTAGTCTTTAGTTTATACACTAAAAAATGAATGTCTGCCTTTTAGCAAATTCAAGCTTAATTACAAACTCGTGATCTTCATGTAGTTCTCTCTCTCTCTCTGTTTGTCCCTCTCTCTCACTTTCTCCCTCTCTCTCATTCTAAGGTGCATTGAGGAGGTTTGATAGATAAGTAGATGATTACCCGTCTAAGCCCTTTGCTACACTAGATCAGTCCTGCAGATGCCTCCTGCACAGGTTCTTTCCCAAAGGTTGCTCACCTATAACTAATGTACATCATTGAAATGGGCTCCATCATCCTTCTACTCACTGTCTTCTAATCACTGCAGGCATGGCAGGTTGTATCTGCTGCACTACAGGTCAGAATTAACTCTACTGCAGATCAAAATGTATATCAAAACAATCAAAATGTAGATTGTGTTTCTTTTACAGTTTTTGAGTTCACTAAAACCCAATGTCTTGTTTTTTCCAAACTTAACAAAATCAGTGTTTCAGAGGGTTAGAAATCCCAACAATGGACTCATTTCTCTGATGTGGTCTGGGAGACACTTTTACTCTCTGAAGATGAACAAAGAGAGGATGAGGAACAGCTTCTTTCCACAAGCTAGTCATGCTCCCAACCAGGTCATCACCTAGAACTACCTCGTCAAATACCACACACAGTTACAAACACAGCTACCATACACACATCACACACTCAAGACTAAATTTTAATAAATCTGAATTTTTTATTATTATTATTATTATTATTATTATACATCAGTTTTTCAGTTTATTATTTTAAATATTTTTTATATCAATCCAAGTAGTATTTATGATCATATGCATAACTAATAAACATTCAGTACTCAGTGCTGAATAATCTAAAAAAAAGAATATGATGTATGTTATGATTAAAGCTCTACTAGGTAGTATTGAGATTTTGTGCTCGTGGGCTCCTCCTACAGTTGCAGAGTGTAATAAATGTATACATGTATACATTTATATGAAAAGCAATACCGCAGGAGTCAGCAAGAGCAGGGGTGGAAGATGACTCACAGGCAGATAACATGGTTACGGACTCTGGAACGGACATGACTACGAGAAGTGGGTTAAGTATAGAGGCAGGTGGGTTGGTAGGTGGAAAGGAGCAAGGTCACATCAGTGAGAGGACTGAGGATTCACCAAGGAAAGATGAGGTGCTTGAGTGAAGGAGTGCAGGGGCCCCACATTTAACAATACTTTGAATAGAATTGTTTGAGTCAGTTGGCTGAAGTCCAGCGGCAGGTTACGTGCCACAGTCCACAGGAAATCAATACCTTTGATACTATGGAGGCTAACTCAAGCACAGAAGGAGTGGAGGATGAAGGAGGTGTTGATAGGTTAAAGGCTAACGGAAAGCGGATGGGTAGGGAGAAAGGAATCGGTCAAAGATCCAAAATTAAATGTCCAGGCACAGGAGACAAGATGGCATGGAGGAGTATTAATGATGATTTGAAAGGTATGTAGGAGGGTTTGAAGGGAACAGCAGAGAGTAAATTGAATAGGCTAGGTAAAGTTATATATATATGTAGACTAAAATGTATATTTCAGTTTGGGGCAATTTACTGCAAGCTAAGCTTACAAACAGCCATATTTTACACTTTGCGATCTCTGATGCAAATCGCAAATGCTAATCGCTGCTTGCTTCCGCCTGCTAGCATACAGCTTTAGCAGTTAAACCAAACACTTTATCTCAACTTATATATCACATATTTACAGTCTGGTTGTTTTAATAACCTTTTAACTCTCTTATTAACATTTTAGGCTCCTTACACAACAGAAATACCCACTGATTTACCTGTAATCTGTCTTTATCTGGTACTATCTGAATTCATCGGGGCTTCTCCTCAGCTCAGATGAACAGCACAAAAGATTCGTTCGAATGAACGAATCTTTTGAACGAATATTTTTAGTGAACGGATTCTAATGATTTAGTTAATCTAAAAGAGCTACTGTGTCCATCACTACTAGTTAGCTTCTGTAAAGAATTAACCAACTACAAATGGCGGGTTTTTGTAGTCCTTGTAGAACTGTTAGAACTACATACAGGTCTGAAAGCAGGTCGCAGTGCTGTAAAGAGGCGCAGTTCTCGGCAGCGTCCAAGTGGACGTAGTTTAGACGTTGCCGTCCACTTTAGACGCAAAAGTGGTTTTGGTACCTCCCAAAATTTTCGGAATAGACGGCGACTAATATGGATGTAATTTTGTGGACATTTAGACGCAGTGCGGACGTATTTTAGTGGATATTTGGACGGCATGTACAGGTGGACGTCAACGTCCATAAAAATATTTTTCTGGCGTCCATCGCTTTTCCACACTTTCCAAGATGCTAGCCAAGAGGAAGGGTTCCGCTAAGACGGCCGCCGCCCATACAGTCCTCTCCTGCTGCCGCCTCCTCCTCCTCCCGGTCTGGTCCAGCACATGGAGGAGTATGTTCTGCTGCTGCACCATCACTGCAAGGAATCTGTGGTCCATGGTTGTGTAGAAGAGAATAGATGTGCTCTCCCTTGTAGCTCAAGAAGAAATGATGATTCACTAGAAAAAACAACCATATATAGTTGGAAGTCGACGTCCAAAAAGTGGACGTCGACTTCCAAAAAGTGGAAGAGTGGAAGTCGACGTACAAATTTGGAAGTCGGCGTCCAACTTCAATTTAGACGGAATATGGATGTAATTTGGACGCAGCGCGTTCACTCAGTGGACGCAGTGTTTTCTGATAAATTTGGACGTACTTTAGTGGATATTTAGACGCAATCGCAGTGGGACAGGGCCTTTACAGGAGGAGCTCTGGCACAGACACGAGAGCACCGCTATTCCTCCTATTACACCTCAATGCAAGCTGCAGTGAGATTCAAGCTGTAATTTCACTTCTTTAAAAAGTTCAAAAATTAAGGAAATCCTACCTAGTGTGCCTTTAAGTGTCATATAGTAAATGCGTAAATATTTCCATGGCCTGTACTGTACTGGTATTCACTTCTAACTCTGGGTAATGGTGACATCTGCAGGACAAATGCAGCACTGTATGCATCTGTACAGAGCCGTAACAGTGTAGATAGATAGATAATAAATAGATACTTTATTGATCCCCAAGGGAAAATTTTGGAAGAAATGGGGAATTTTTTTGTAGAAAATCTACTAGTAATTATTTTGTACAGTGGTACCTGTACCAGTGGTGGTACTTAAGGCATCCCAAGGTGGTACAAAATCAGTGATGTCAGTAATGCGTTACTTAGAGTTATTTAACCTCTTAATATTTCCTGATCTGTAGAATCAGGAAATCTCTTAAATAGAACCTGTTTGACAACATGAAGCAGATAAAATATCCCAAAAGCAGCACATTATTATACCCTCATCTGAAGAAATTCAAATACAGATGAGAAAACAAAGTCATTGCTAATTTATCAGTCTGGAAAAGGTTATAAAGTCATTTCTAAAGCTTTGGGACTCCAGAGAACCACAGTGAGAGCTATTATTCACTAATGGAGAAAACACTGAACACTGGTGAATCTTCCCAGGAGTGACCGGCCGACCAAAATTACTCCAAAAGGGCATGAGCAACTCATCCAGGAGATCCCAAAAGAACCCAGAACAACATTTAAAGAACTGTAGGTCTTACCTGCCTCAGTTAAGGTTAGTTTTAATGATTCAATAATAAGAAAGAGACTGAGGGAAGTCTTTCAAGATAAAAAAACACTGCTGACCAAAAAGAACACAACGGCCCGTCTCACTTTTACCAACTAACATCTTGATGATATTCAAAACTTTGGGTAAATATTCTTTGGACTGAAGAGACAAAAGTGGAACTTTTTGGAAGGTGTGTTTTCCTTTACATCTGGTGTAAAATTAACACATCATCATTTAACACATCACCTCTGAATGGCTTAAAAAAACTAAATTAAGGTTTTGGATGGTCTAGTTAAAGTCTGATTGAGATGCTGTAGATGATCTTAAACAGGACGTTTATTTTCCAGTTTGTCTGAATTAAAACAATTCTGTAAAGAAGAGTAGAACTAAATTCCTCCACAGAGATGAGAAAGACTCGTTATCAGTTATCATTAAAGCTTGATTGGGTGGCACAACTAAGTTATTAGATTTAGGGGGAAATACTTTTTCACACAGGACTAGATTAGTTTGAATGTTTTCTTTACTTTAATAAATAAAATTATCATTTAAAAAATGCTTTTTATATTTACTCAGGTTATCTTTGTCTGATATTAAAGTTTGTTTAATAATCTGAAAAATATCAGTATGACAAAAAAGCAAAAACAAAATAAATCTGTAGGGGCAAATACTTTTTCATGCCACTGTATGTATCCAGTTTTATAGTCATTTTTATCTCTTATAAACTTTCTTTTCTTAGTTTATTTAATTTCCTTTTCCTATTCAGTGAGTCTGATGTAAGTGTCCTAAATTTATTTTAACACCTCTATTCTCTCTGGCAAATTGAGTTTTTTTTTTATTACTGTTTTTATTTACTTAAATTACCAAAAACTTTTTTTTCAATTGCAGTTTCATTATTTTGTTCATTTTCATTAACAATAAAAACCTTTTATTTTGAAATTGTGTAAAATTATTGTGATGTTTAATTGGAATGCAGGTGTAACGTAATTTCCAGCTCCATCATCAGATTTCTGAGGTAAACTGAACACAGCACATGATAATCTCACATCTGAAGAAGAATTTAATATCAGATTATCAGATTCTGTACAGAATATTCTCAGATATCAGATACAGGACGCTCATAATCATTTCATATAACAGATTTCTGTGATGAAGCTTAAAAAGCACTGAGATCTTCTGAGCTTCTGTTCACTGATATCTGTCCTATTTATATTTATAATATTTACTGTTCTTAAACAATAAACTCACAATCATATCTATTTAATTACCAAAAATAAACAATAAACTCACAATCATACACAATATATTTATAGTCATAAAGATTTAATTAGTAATAATAAACAGTAAACTCACAATCATAATGATTTAATTACCAAAAATAATAAACTCACAATCATAAACAATATATTTACATAAACAATTTAATTGTAGATTATTATGATGAAGATTTGATAGGTGCACACTCACTCTCACACACACACACACACATACACATACACAATTACACACACTCTATCACAAATGCACACACACTCACAATCACACACTCACACAAACACAGTCTCAGACATATACTAATGCACACTTACACTCTTTCACACACACACACGCACACACACACACACAAAAGCACATACACACTTTCACACAAACACCATCGCTCACAATCCATCTCTCTCTCACACACACATAAACAAACACATACTATTCTATATCACACAGACGCACTGAGGAGCCCATATAAACATAAAACCCAGCATAGAGCAGTTCAGTGAATGTGGTGTAGAATGTGTGTAGGTGTGTGAGTGTTTGTGTGTGTGAAGGTGTGTGTGAGGGTGAGGGTGTGTGTGTGGGTGAGTGTGTGGGTGTGTGTGAGGGTGAGGAGGGTGTGTGTGAGGGTGTGTGTGAGGAGTGTGTGTGTGTATTAGAGGAGATGGTGTAGAAGGACAGAGTGTCGGCGGGAC